>NC_071355.1:113761496-114061496 GCF_943734655.1 Sabethes cyaneus
TATTCAAGAATACACGTTAGTTAAACAACGATTTGTAACTTTATAACAATATGGCGTAGGAAAACCTACATGTGTTATACAAAATATAATAGCGTGAGTAACAGAAGGTTAATAAAAATTGATGAAAATTATTCTAGAAAACTCTATTGATGTGAATCAAATAGAATGGCATTACAGGAAATTATGCCTAGTTCAAAAACCTGTAAACTAGACTTTACTAGGCAATGTATATGTTAAAGAATAAGATTTCCTCTTACAACTTACTTTTATTTGCACTTACTCAGATTAATAACAACTTACTTATCCTTACTCAGCAATTTCATGAAAAAACTACAAGGCATACAGCCCCTAAGGGTTGTATTAGGGCTGTATACCTTGTATGCCCTAATACAACCGAAAGGGTGACGTAGGACTATGTCAGATCATTAGATTAAAGACTAATATAAACTGCATTTCTGGCACATGTATGTTTATAAGAATCTGTGAGTGCCATTGTTTAACAAAATGTTTAAAAGAGAAGAGCGAAATATTCAGATTCAATTCTTCATTGAATGCAATTCTGGATTTGAAAATACGTCGACAAGCGTTCATAAGTACAACGCCTGCAACCATTGAGACATAGAGATTTCTTTTAATAATCACTTGTGTGCATCATAAAGGTTGAAATAGTAATGGATGACCAGCCAGATTATTGTATTAAATATGATTATGCGTAGCTTGACATGTTTCAATAATCTTACTTTAACTCGCTTGTGGCCTTTGAAAGGGCCATTGGTTACAAACAACATTTAAACCAAGGTACGTACATCGCAAATATACGTGCCATTCGAATTTGCTTCTCTTTTGACATGAATGGCAAAAGGCACGTAAATTAGCGGCGTCGATTCATTATCTTTTGCTCCGAGAAGGTTTTACTAGTTTACTTTCACAGCTTGCCGCTTGTTACGTAGCAGACAATATGGCATATAGGTACGTAAAAATTTCTGTTTTATTTGTACGAGAATCCTTATCCTCCTACTACAGGGGTGAGGGGTCTCAAACCATCATAAAATAAATTCATAACTCCAAAAACCCCACATGTCAAATTTGGTTCCATTTGCTTGATTACTACTCGAGTTATGAGGAAATGTGTTTCATTTGAATATGAGCCTCCCCCTGTGAAAAGACGGATGGGTCTCAGTACAACATAGAAAAAATTCTTACCGCGGAAAACCCCCACATGCCAAATTTGGTTCCTTTTGCTTGATTAGTTCCAGAGTTATGAGGAAATTTGTATATTATTTGTATGGGAGCCCCCCTCCTAAAAACGGGAGGGGTCTCAATTCACCATAGAAAAAATTCTTGCCTTCTGAAACCCTCACATGCCAGATTTGGTTCCATTTGGTTGATTAGTTCTCTAGTTATGAGGAAATTTATGTCTCATTTGCATAGGAGCTCCCCCTCTTACGCCTTCCTTAAAATTGCTCTCTTGTCCCCCCATAAAATTCCTGGTCATTTTATCTATCCAACGACATGTAAATTGTTCAGTTTCGTTCAGTAGTTTAGTAGTTATTAGCATTTGAAATCTTTCATTCAAACGTTACACTTCTATTTTCGTTTTCACAAAGTGCTACCCAGTCCCAGTATAATAAACAAAGACGTAGTCCTAGTTAGTAGAATCAGGCCATTCGATGTCAAAGTGACTTTAGCATGGGTTTATTCTCTGGCCCCTCATCACCCTTCCTTCATGCTGAGTTCTACATTATCCCGAAGACGCTTCTTATGGTTAGTATACTGGTATGAGGACCTAATGAGGTAATGGTTTTGAACCTCAGGAGGACTCACCAGTGCTAACTATAAAACGAGGCGAAACAGGTTTGGTATAGTAGGACGTGCATCGAAGCATGGGGTATGTATGTATGTAATGATTTTTTCTATCGCCTGTTTCTCAGAGATGGCTGAACTGCTGAAATTGGCTGAAATCAAAGCACACACACACACACACACACACACACACACACACACACACACACACACACACACACACACACACACACACACACACACACACACACACACACACACACACACACACACACACACACACACACACACACACACACACACATACACATACACACACACACACACACACACACACACACACACACACACACACACACACACACACACACACACACACACCCAGGAGGCCCAGGAGGCTACGGAAAGCGCTACCAGCAGCGGTAAGGCATCCACCAAGCGCCCGAGACAGTCCCCGGGGGATAGCACCCCTGGCGGACCGAAAAAACGCCTGATCGGTAAAAGCCCTCAGGCTAGCGGGTTGCCAAAGCTAACCGATGAACCAGCGGGAAGCTCCAAGACAGGTGGCCCGTGGACCGAGGTTAGGGCCAAGAGAAAAGGCGGAGGAGGCTCCAGTAAAAAAAACTGCTCCACCTAAACCGGCAAGAAAGCGATGCGAAGAAGGGCGACGCTCTTATCCTGAAAACCGACGGGTCGAAATACTCGGAGGTTCTGAAGGCCATGAGAGGAGACGCCCTACTCAAGGATCTGGGCGCGGACGTACGGAGCATCCGCCGCTCACGCACGGGCGATATGATCCTCGAGTTAAAGAAGGACGCCACAAAGAAGAGTTCCGCATACAAGTCCATAGCGGAAGGAGTGCTCGGGGACGGAGTGCAGGTACGTGCTCTCACACCAGAAGTGACTCTCCAGCTTAAAAACCTGGACGAGATCACCGAAGTGCGTGAGGTCGTACAAGCTCTCAAACAGCAAAGTGGAGTGGTGGTGGCAACCGAGGCGGTTCGCCTACGCAAGGGTCCGGCTGGGACCCAGGTAGCCACCATACGACTTCCGCTGACTGACGGAAACAAAGCCCTGAAAGCTGCTAGGCTAAAAGTGGGGTGGTCGGTATGCCCACTGAGCGTGTCCAAGCAGTCGGAAGCTTGCTTCCGGTGTTTCAAGCACGGACAAAAAGCCTGGAATTGCAAGGGGCCAGATAGGAGCCAGTTGTGCAGGAGATGTGGCAGTGCTGGCCATAAAGCAAAGGACTGCGCGGAGCCTCCCAAGTGCCTGATCTGTACCGGTAAACGGGACGCAAAGCACGTAACGGGAGGTCCAAGGTGCCCGGCCGGTGTGCCGGCGACTAAGCCACGTTCATAGTGAAAGTGACACAACTCAACCTGAACCACTGCAGCACGGCTCAGCAGCTGTTACACCAAGCAGTTTCTGAGTCAGCAATGGACATTGCCATAGTCTCGAATCCATATCGCATCCCTGCCGGAAACGGCAACTGGGTGTCGGATAGGTCTGCGACGGCGGCTACATGGACGACAAGCAGGTTCCCGGTTCAGGAGGTTGTGTCAACTGCAGACGAGGGATTTGCGATTTGCATATTGCCAAAGTGGGTGGAGTGTTCTACTGCAGTTGTTATGCTCCGCGGAGTTGGTCTATCGAGCAGTTTACGCGGATGGTAGACCGAGTATCAGTTGTGCTGACTGGTTTAAGGCCGGTGGTTGTGGCGGGCGACTTTAACGCTTGGGCGGTAGAGTGGGGAAGTCGTCTCACGAACCATAGGGGTCGAATTCTGCTTGAAGCTCTGGCAAAGCTTAACGTAGATCTGGCCAACGTCGGCAACACAAGTACCTTCAGTAAGAACGGTGCGGAGTCTATCATCGACGTGACTTTCGGCAGTCCTGGTCTTATAGGAGACTGGAGGGTAGATAATGGCTACACTCACAGTGACCATCAGGCGGTCCGCTATGGTGTCGGTCAGATAACGAGGCGGCAGGCGGCGAGTAGGGCCAACACTCCAACCACCCGTGGATGGAAGACATCATACTTCGATCCCGAAATATTTGTGGAAGCGATCCGGAGAGAGTGCGGTGATCGCGGTATGCCCGATCCGAACGCTGATCATTTGGTTGAGGTACTGTCGCGATCGTGTGACGCTACCATGCCTAGGAAAGGTCGACCTAGGTATGGCAGGTCACCGGCTTACTGGTAGACAGAAGAAATTGCGGAACTCCGCGGAGCGTGCTTTCGTGTAAGGAGAATTATGCAAAGAGCTCGTTCGGATGAAGGCAGGGCTGAATGTCGAGTAGCACTTGTTGCTACACGCGCAGCGCTTAAGAGCGGGATAAAAGCTAGTAAACGAGACTGCTTTGAAAGGTTATGTGCTAGTGCCAATGCGAACCCGTGGGGTGATGCCTACAGAGTCGTAATGGCAAAGACCAAGGGCGTGATGGCGCCCGCTGAGCAATCGCCAGAGATGCTGGAGCGGATCATCGAGATCCTCTTTCCGCGCCACGAGCCGAGGCCCTGGCCCCAGGCCGCTGAGTCGTCCCACGGCTGACGTTCCAGTATCTCAGACCATAGCGTAGGATAGTCGGCCTCCCAGCCGAACATCCAAAGTAACGTGGGCGATGGCGGTTTGGAGGTCGGGGAGGAAGTGACGGTTACGAACGAGGAACTCATTGATATCGCTAAATCCCTAAAAGTGAGCAAGGCACCGAGGCCAGACGGTATCCCGAATATGGCCATTAAAGCGGCTATTTTAGAGGCTCCCGAATTATTCGGGGCAGTAATGAATAGATGCCTGGAAGTTGGCCACTTCCCGGACAGATGGAAGCGACAGAACCTGGTCCTATTGCCGAAGCCGGGAAAACCTCCGGGTGTCCCCTCGTCATATAGGCCGATCTGTCTACTCGATACTGCCGGCAAGGTGCTGGAGAGGGTTATCCTTAACAGACTCGTACAGTACACGGAGGGTACAAACGGTCTGTCAAGGAACCAATTCGGCTTCCGAAAATGCAAATCTACGGTGGATGCCATCTTGTCTGTCACTAAGATAGCCGAGGTGGCAATCCAGCCCAAGAGGACAGGTATTCGTTATTGCGCAGTTGTCACGCTCGACGTGAGAAATGCGTTTAATAGCGCTAGCTGGGACTCCATAGCCAGCTCGCTTCGGAACGTCCAAGGTCCGGTGTCGCTGTACAGAATTCTGGAAAATTATTTCCAGAATCGTGTGCTATGCTACAACACGGAGGAGGGTCAGAAATGCGTTCCAATCACCTCAGGGGTCCCGCAAGGTTCCATACTGGGCCCGGTGTTGTGGAACGTCATGTATGACGAGGTGTTGAAGCTAAAGTTCCCGGTAGGGGTGGTGATTGTCGGCTTTGCGGACGATATCACCTTGGAAGTCTACGGTGAATCTATCAGAGAGGTTGAGTTGACGGCTGCCCACTCTATAAGCATTGTTGAAGATTGGATGCGATCCAGGAAACTGGAGCTAGCGCATCATAAAACGGAGGTTATCGTGGTGAACAACCGCAAGTCGGTGCAGCAAGCAAATATCAGCGTCGGGGACTGCACTATTTCGTCAACGCGGTCCTTAAACTCCTTGGAGTCATGGTCGACGACAAGCTCAAGTTCGGGAGCCACGTCGACTATGCCTGCAAGAAGGCTTCCACAGCTATTTCGGCATTGTCTCGTATGATGTCTAATAGCTCTGCGGTATATGGCAGCAAGCGAAGACTTTTAGCCAACGTGGTCCAGTCCATACTCAGGTATGGCGGGCCGGTGTGGTCATCGGCGTTAGGTACCAAAAGCTATCTAGCCAAGCTGGAAAGCACCTATCGTCTCATGTGCTTAAGAGTGGCGAGTGCGTACCGCACAGTTTCACATGACGCAATCTGCGTCTTAGCGGGTATGATCATTGGTATCATCATCAGCGAGGACGTAGGGTGCTTCAACCAACGTGGAACTAGAGGCATACGGAGTACCACAAGATCGGCCACATGGCAGCGGGCATGGTCTGATTCCACAAAAGGCCGGTGGACACATAGACTTATCCCGGAACTATCCGGATGGGTCAACAGGCGCCATGGCGAAGTCAACTTCCACCTGACACAGATTCTGTCAGGGCATGGTTGTTTTAGACAGTATCTGCACAAATTTGGGCATGCGGAATCCCCCGAGTGTCCCGAATGCGCGGACGTTGAGGAAACTGCAGAACATGCTTTCTTCATATGCCCTCGTTTCGCGGGCGTGAGAAGCAACATGATGGCAGTTAGCGGACAGGACACTACTCCGGATGACTTAGTCCAAAGGATGTGTTCTAGCTCGGACGTCTGGGGTGCGGTCAATGCGGCTGCCAGGGATGGCACGTTCACTGTGTTTCTACACGCGGGTGAACTACACCCTCTCTTTCCTGTGTGAATTACAGTTGGTCAGAGAAGTGAAATATTGAACCACACAGCGTCGGTGCAGCGTACTCAAAGGTGAGTGTGTTGTTTCTTCACACTCACACTTGTTAGTCTCCTCTTTTCCATCGTGTTTCGCTAGTTCGCACAGGGGAAGGTGCGCTGGCACGAACAGCCAAAGCTGCGTAGATATCACACAAATGCAAGACGGCACGGAATAGCTAATATAGCAGTAGTATTTGCGTAGCGCTTGCTATGATGCATAGCTAATGTATTTCGTGTATATACTGCCGCTATGGAAATGGAACTGTTATGTAAATAGCGGCAGTACAAATACGCAACGTTGCAAGCGCTACGTGAATACCCCTGCATATTTTTCCGTTCGATGCAGCAAAAGTGAGTTGGAATAAAATAGTATAAATTTTGTATAAGATATCTATCAATTCGAAACAAATAATCCTTGAAATAAACAGTAATTATATTTTGCAATTTATGGTGACAAGTACCAACTAATATTTTAGGGTTTTAACATTGTCAGGATTTTGGTTGCAGTTGCAGCATTACTGCATATGCGAAGTTCAAGATAATTGAAAATATCCTCATTATTAACTTAATCAATAATGTTGGGGAAGAATAAATGCTTAATGCGAAAAATGTAGATTGAGACAAACTGAAAAATTCTTAATATTAGGCCAAAAATATAGACTTAGAGCGAACAGAGCGAGGGTGAGAGTCGAACTCACAGGTTTCAATCTTTAGCCGAGTGTGTTGTTTAAGGGGACATAAACGACTAAAAATGTATGTGTGTGTGTGTGTGTGTGTGTGTGTGTGTGTGTGTGTGTGTGTGTGTGTGTGTGTGTGTGTGTGTGTGTGTGTGTGTGTGTGTGTGTGTGTGTGTGTGTGTGTGTGTGTGTGTGTGTGTGTGAGTGAGTGCGCGCGTGTGTGTTTGCGTGTGCGTGTGTGTGTGTGTGTGTGTGTGTGTGTGTGTGTGTGTGTGTGTGTGTGTGTGTGTGTGCGTGTGTGTGTGTGCGTGTGTGTGTGTGCGTGTGTGTGTACGTGTGTGTGTACGTGTGTGTGTCTGTGCGTGTGTGCGTGTGTGTGTGTGTGTGCATGTGTGTGTGTGTGTGCGACGCTTGGCTTTAGTTATCTGTTTCTCGGATATGGCTTAACCGATTTGATCGCCGTTAAGCTTGTTTGAAAGGTGTTACTGCCTTGCAGATTACTATTGAATTGTTTTGCGGTCCGAGGTTTCGTTTAAAAGTTAGGCCATTGCAAATAATTTTAAAAGTTTTTGTCACTACCCCCCGCCCTTGGAAATTAGCTTGAAAAATCAGGGGGCAAAAAAATAATTTGTAGGGTATGAGTTAATTTTGACAAAAATTTTTGAAATTATTTGCAATGGCCTTAATTGAACAAAATTATACACAAAGTCATACACATAAGCATTCCAGTGCGGCGTAAAACAACCTCGCCGAATAAAACGCCGCTCCTGGAAAAACACGATTTTCAAACTTTATGTACCTTTTTCTCAGAAACTACACAACGTATGCAATTGACTTGTCTTGTGACAAACACCTTATGTTTGATAAATTAATATCCCACAAGCATTAGTTGAAGCATATACCTCAATGAACAAGAAAAAAGAAATTACATTGTGCTTAGCTGCGTGACTAATGGAGTGTTAATTAACACATTTATTTACAGGTTATCCCTATGGATTAATGTAATTGAACACAAAAAAAATTCAAAAAATATGCATGGTGAAAGCTATGTCTAAGTGTCCCCCATGTCTCTGTGTGTCACCGTTGCTAATAGGAATGTTTTATAAAAAATAGTGAACTAGCGGACGTTTTTTTTAATATTAACTATTATTACTATGTGATGCTGTGCAGTAATTATAGTTTTAATTTAATATGTATTTGTTGTTGAACATCACTTAAAAATGATTGTAAAAAAATTTACGTTGACCCCCTAAAACTGATTTTTGTTGAAAAATGTATTTAAAAATCAACCATTTTTTCTCAAACTACATTATACGATGTAGGTTCACAAACTTCACTTTCCATGTAAATATCATGGATCTTGTTTTATGACTTAGCTATTCCCGTGACTCACTGTTGACTACTCTTGCCTACTGTTAGAATAATGTCAAAGTTAATTAAGGTGCGACTTGTTCAGTTTTGATCAATGTTACTTCTGTCGCCATCCTAATATTTGTGGGGTGTGGCCAAAGTTTCTTGGGAACATCGGATAACATTAATGTTGGGAAAATTATAAAAACAAGTTACATGCTGCATGTCAATTTTTAGATAGTACCTACTTGCTAATACCGCGAAAATAGCTGTACAATATCACGTCGGACTCGATTATCAACTAAATGTGTCGATTATTTGTAGTCGATTATACTACAACATGCAACATTGGTGTATTTTATTCATAATTAAATGTTTAACCGTTAAAAATCAAATCAAAAATTATTTCGCATATGCCATAAACACCAATATCGAGACAATCAAATAAATTACAATTACAATAAATTTCCATAGTGACTAAAGTTCTTAGCGATAATAAAATAGAGAAAAACTGCTAGCCTGATTTTTAGTTAGGTCCTGTGAACAAAAATAAAGAAGCGAGAGTTTGTTTCCTTATATGGTAGTTTGGAATAACTCACGCAGTTTTTACGTTGATGGCAACAATAGAACCTATTCAAAAATCGGGCCAGAATGGTATTCTAAGAGCGCGGACAACCAGGTGTGATTTGTAATACAGTAGAATTTCGAATTAGGCAACAACGGCCTATGTTGCCAAAATCGAAACCGTGCTAAAATCGAGTCCCTTTTTTGAAATGAAAAAACTGAATGTAAATGCATTGGAAATAGACTAAATATTATTAATCAACGATTGCAACTATTTTATCTTTAAAAAGTTCGCTTAAAGCTATCTGTGCGGTGCAATTAAGTTTTTGGCAATCTGCGGTAAGACGTAGTTCTACGGCAATAACATATGATTGTTCGAAATATCCTATAACCGCCAACTCCACGCGAAAAAGTCATTCATTGACATGCATCATAGAACCATTTCAATTTCTGTGTAGCTCATCGGAATGGAACAACACAAAGCGAACTCCCCAATGAACTGCTTCCAAGTGACTTCTCAGTATCTTTGCCGCTGCAGCGCGCACGCTGGTGAACTATACAGTTCTATGAAGTGTGAATTCACAGTAAGCATCGCAGAGCGAAGTCACACTTGTATCTCACAGTGAAGTCACACTTGGCCACACAGTGGCAGTGTAGTTGTTTTCATGTCCGCTTTGTGCGGTGTTTCGGAGAAGAAAAGACGCTGTCGTCAGTTCCATTGCCACTTACACTGCATCTAGGAGCCAGTGAACAAATGATTATACCTCTGCATCCTTGCTATTCGCTGAGAGAACTGTGCGAATCACTCTTCGCACCCGCTGCAAGTTGAGGTGCTGGCCATCCCTGGCGGCTGCTACCCAGATCGTACTTGAGCTACAAAACCGCTGGATCGGCTTCAACGGCGAATAAACAGCCTAACTACCATAGTCCAGTAGTTATCTAAGAGCGTGCGTTAAGCACAATAGCCCCTCCCTAAAGTAATACCGATAAGGTGGTTCCAGGGGGGATTGAGGCTGGAGATTCGAGTAGGGTTTTAGTGGGTCTGGATCCTCACGCCCCAGTAGGGGGGTCGGGATACCAAACCCCACTCCCTGAGTTGTCTTCTCAGGTGTCTGATAGCAGATTTCCCTACTCGTTAAAAAAAACACACACACACACACGCACACACACACACACACACACACACACACACACACACACACACACACACACACACACACACACACACACACACGCACACACACACACACGCACACACACACACGCGCACACGCACACACACACACGCACACACACACACACACGCACACACACACACACACACACACACACACACACACACACACACACACACACACACACACACACACACACACACACACACACACACACACACACACACACACACACACACACACACACACACACACACACACACACACACACACACACACACACACACACACACACACACACACACACACACACACACACACACACACACACACACACACACACAGACAGACATTCCTCAAATCGTCGAACCCTATCGATTGGTATATGCGGATCAATTTCGTGTTTTTCGACCAATTTTTAAACCTTTTTTATAATATAACAAAGGTAAAAAGGTCTGGCAATATTTCTACTGATCGATTTTAGCAAGGCTTTTGATCGTGTTTCGCATTGCAAACTGTTGAATAAGCTGATTTCGCAATATGGTTTTTCTCTTAGTGCGATTGATTTGCTTAATTCAGTGATGCCCAGGCATATGCATGGTGCGGGCCAAATCAGATCGCCCATGAATGCCGCGGGCCGCAGTAATCTCTAGCCATTCCTGTGCATAACAAAATGCAAAATAGGTGACAACAAAAACCATTTTCTAGGAATCACCATGATATTTAAACCGCAAAGCATTCAGATTCACAACATGCGCGAGGCATAACGATTAAACTGAGGGACTCCTAGATGTCATCAAAAAATTTCTCCTAAGTCCACCATCTTTCAAATCAGTCCGCGGGCCGCACGAATCGTCTGAAAAGGCCACATGCGGCCCGCGGGCCGCAGTTTGGCCATCACTGGCTTAATTCATATCTCAGTGGCAGGAAACAAGCGGTATTCTATAATGAATGTATGTCATCTTTCTGCCATATAGATTCTGGTGTTCCGCAGGGATCAGTACTTGGTCCATTATTGTTTTCATTATTCATTAATGACCTGCTTTATGTTCTCGAGCACTGTTCTATACACCTCTTTGCAGACGACGTGCAAATATACATGTGCGTAAATGAAAACATTGATAGTTACGGTCTATCTGTGCTTATTAATCATGATCTTAATCAGATCCTTCGATGGTCTCAGCATAATCTCTTACCTATGAATCCGTCAAAAACCAAAGCATTGATGTTGTGTAAGCTAAAATGCCCACCTAGTCCACCACGGTTATTTTTAGGAAACGAACAGATCGAATTCGTAGAACGTGCAAATATCCTTGGTGCAGGAGGGCTCTGTAGCCGCAAGGTTACCGAGTCTGCTTTGACAAGCGAATGGTCGTGGGTTCGAATCTTAGTAGAATCAGGCCATTCGATGTCAAAGTGACTTTAGCATGGGTTTATTCTCTGGCCCCTCAACACCCTTCCTTCATACTGAGTTCTACATTATCCCGAAGACGCTTCTTATGGTTAGTATACTGGTATGAGGACCTAATGAGGTAATGGTTTTGAACCTCAGAAGGACTCACCAGTGCTAACTATAACGAGGCGAAACAGGTTTGGTATAGTAGGACATGCATGTCGAAGCATGGGTAAAACCCTCAACACATAAGCACGCATAAAAAAAATATAAGCTTATCGTTTACTCAATAACGATAAAGCATACACCCGGGCAACATTACAATAGATCAATAATGTTGTGGTCAAAGTGATAAGCCCATACAAAAAAATAAAATCCTTGGTGTGATATTTAGATCAAACTTAGACTGGTCTACTCAAATTAACGCTCAAGTCGGTAAAATCTACGGTACATTAAAACTTCAACGCTCAACGTTGTAGCTAGATACTTAGATGTTAATACGAAAATCAAAATATTTAAAAGCTTACTCTTCCCACACTTAATTTATGCGGATTTTCTTTATACCATCGCTTCAGCTAGTTCTTTGAACAAATTGCGGGTCGCGGCAAATGCATTTGTTTGTTTTTGTTTATTTGTTTATTTTTAATAATTCCATCCGACTCAAGGTCTTAATGAAATATATGGCTGGGAAAAGCCATCTTGAGTTGCACAGCCATCTTGAGTTGCACAATAAACGCATTCTCAAAATGGCATAAAAACCCAGCATCTTTTTATAAGTTTACATTAAATCATCTTAGCAGCTAAAAATACATACATAAAATACATAACAATCACCACAAATTAAACATAATTAAAAACATTGGTCCATAAGTTAAAAATCAAAGGTTTGTCTTCGACGGTTATATTCATTTGCCAAGTGTCGAACTGGTTCATGTAAGCCGTAATTAGTGCGGTGAGTTCCTACACGTAGCAATTGTTGATGTCGTTGAGGACGTAGTGGACAGTGCAGCAGGAGCGAAGATAGTATGGCGGGGCTGTCGTATGTTCCCATCAAAATCTTTTGTGCCGTATTAGCGACGATATCTTTCCGCCGTTCCTTAAGCGAAGTTATGCCAATTAACAAACACAGGTTCTCATACGATGGCAAGTTATCAGGATTCCTCCATGGTAGCATGTGGCATATTCTTCGAACGAAACGTTTCTGTATCTTTTCGATACGAAGAGACCAACTGTCAAATTGGGGATCCCAGACTGCGCAGCTGGTTTCTAGAATTGAGCGTACCAGCGAGCAGTACAAAGAGCGTAAAGTGCCGGGCTCATGAAACTCTTTACCAATCTTCAATATCATTCCCAGTTGTCGATTAGCTTTGTTGATAATCATGTTGTAGTGTTGTCTAAACGTTAGTTGCTGGTCTAATACTACTCCGAGATCAGTAACCCTATCGCTTCGTTGCAGTGTTTGATCATCAATGCAGTAATTATATACCAACGTGTGCTTCTTTCGGGAGAAACTAATGATGGTACATTTTGGAATACTCACAGCCATACAATTGCATTTGCACCATTCAACAAACAGATTTATTAGTCCCTGAAGCCTCAAACAATCATCAGTATTACGAATAACCGAGTAAATTTTGGCATCATCTGCATACAGTAATCTTGTGCCAGGCGGTAATAGTCGGGATACGTCGTTAATGAACAAAGAGAACAATAGAGGTCCTAGAGTGCTACCTTGAGGTACACCAGAATTGTTTCGAAACCAGCATGATAGAGATGCTCCCAATTTTACAGCCATTCTACGGTCTCGTAAATAAGAACTAAGCCACGCAGTCAGGTCTGCTGAGATACCCAGCTTATCAAGCTTAGCTAGCAAAATTCCGTGATCGACGCGATCGAATGCGGCCTTTAAATCAGTATAAATAGTATCCACCTGATCACGCTGGTCCATTGACCGCAAACATAAAGAAGTAAACTCCAGCAAATTAGTCGAAACAGATCTTCCAGGAAAGAATCCATGTTGCGATGTAGAAATGTAATTCTTAACATGAAACCAGAGATGGTCGTAAATAATTGCCTCTAGGACTTTCGAGCAAGCGCATAGAGAAGTAATTCCACGGTAGTGCTCGACATTCCGTTTGTCACCTTTTTTAAATACAGGGAACATGTAGGACGACTTCCAACTCCGCGGAAATTGATGGCAGTGCATGGATAAATTAAATAAGGAAGCCATTGGTGATTTCAAACTCGCACAGCATTTCTTTAACAGTACAGCAGGAATACCATCCGGCCCAGGGCAATAACACTGTTTCATGTGCATGTGCAAGATATGTTTTCAACATTTCGAGATTTGACAGAGTATCCCACTACTTAAACAACTTAATAGGGTGTTCATTTACAAAATTCTATGAGTTTTGGTCATGTGTCACTATCTTCAAAATTGTCCGTACTGGGAATCCGGATTATATATTCGAAAAGCTAGAACCACTACGCAACACTCGTACTATAAACTTCCGCATTCCTCGCCATAGTTCTGCCTATTATGGCCAATCCTTGCTTGTTAGAGGCATTTTCTATTGGAACTCTCTCCCACAGACTTTGAAATCCAGTTTATCTACGTCTATTTTTAGAAAGAATCTTTTGTCAAGGCTCAGTCGCACGGATTAGCACACAGCAATTGAAAATTGAAAATGAATTATACAGCATAGTATATAGTTTGAGTAGAAATAGAAGTAGAAATTTTTGCATTGCCTAAGGTCCACCAGATTGTAACATTAAAACCCGAATTAATCCACCTAGCGGCGTGACCTAGCCTTTCTACTGCCACAATAATCATTATTTAATTTCTCAGGAACATCTATAATTAACTTGACTATATTTTTAAATATCCGTTCCGTATTCCTCAAAATCCTTATTTGCCAGTAAAATTCACAACGTATTGCGTAGAATAATT
Organism: Sabethes cyaneus; assembly: GCF_943734655.1. Classification (NCBI taxonomy): domain Eukaryota; kingdom Metazoa; phylum Arthropoda; class Insecta; order Diptera; family Culicidae; genus Sabethes; species Sabethes cyaneus. The sequence continues at coordinate 113,775,854 of NC_071355.1, forward strand.
ATATTTTCTTTCCTTGGGTGCGTAAATACTTGTAAGCATCATTTATGTTATTTGATGAACACCTTATTTAGTTTTATAATCGGTTGGCCTTAACTTTCGGGTTTCAGAGCCACATACGAAACTTGTTTTGAACTGACAATATGAAATATGTGTTCATCGCAGATTTTTTGATATTTTTTTTGTGGTTTTTTAGTGGTTTTTTGGGGTAGATTTTTTTGATATTTTGATATTAAAACCATGCGTTCAGAAGTTAGCATCTTTGAAAAACAAGAGTTCAGAAAAATTATTATTATACTTCGCTTTTGAAGAAAAAGGATATTTACAACAAAATGATTAATCTCAAAATTCTACTATTAGTTTGCTTGGCTTCAATTTTGCAATATATCTGAATTAGAAAAATAACTGAATAGAGCATTAGATATGAAAAAGAGAAATTGAACTTTTTGTTAGTTGGCGCTCTTTCAGATAATTATTTTTGCATGAAAATCAAAACTTAAGGTTCTTTTGAATGTACTTTCATGAAAAGATAGTCATTAACTTGATCACATCGTTTTTACAATGTTAGAGGGTTAGGAAAACAAGATGAGGTCGAAAAATAGTGCAAAAACTGCGCCATAAACATGCTTGAGAATGAGAAATATGATCGATATGATTTCCAGTGCTTGTCATTTCTGATTTATTTATTAAAATATGATACATGACATAAAACATCTGTCCTTTAAAATGTCACTAACGAAAACAAATCTTACAAAGTTACTACCGTGCAACGTTTACTTCCTATTTTTCATATAACATTTCTAAGCTCTAGTATCTATGGATTGAAAAGAGCATCTATTAATGCGCAAAATTTGTATGAAATTTGTATAAATTTATTTGGAAAAATCAACTCACTAGTATTTTAATCCTATACACCACTATATGTACTTATATACTTAAATTAACTGCTTTTCTCCGCTTTTTGCTTTTCTTGTACAATTGTGAGTAACAGCAAGTGAAGAAAATGACAATTGAAATCTAAAAAAAAAAGAAAAAACTTTTCGATTGAATCCCACTATTTAATATTTATTTGCGACAGATACGTAGTTCGCCTACGACGTGCAGGCTTCATCAGTGTCTTATTTCAAAGCGTATACGTATCTGTTGCGAATAAATATTAAATAGTGCAATTTACTGCCCATGTATGCATAGTCGACGTAACGACCAGCACCATGATTGTTGAGAAAACGCATTTTTATCGTGAAAAATGTTTAAAGCCATATAATCTTTGCTAAAAACTTTTTCAAACGAAAAATCTGTCTAGTTATTAGAGTTCATTAATCAAAACAGGACTGATGGGATTTTATGATTCATTCCTCATTTATTGTGTTTAAAAAATGCGAACGCCAGTTTATGTGAATAAACAGACTGTTTTTTGAACGATTATTCCCATAACTTGGCGTAAAACAAATAGGTTACTATACTGATTGATTATGCAGGAAATTACGTCAACCATTAGCATTACGTGAAACCAATAGCAGAGTAAGTCAATTTTCCTAAATTTCTCGAATATTTTCGAACAAACATATGTTGTTTGAGTATTGGGCATGTGAACAACATAGTTAAGAGTGTGTAGGACCGAAAAAGTACATTTTGGTCATTTTGGTTTTTACGTCAACTATGCATCCATGGGCAGTTTAGTCGGTAAAAGTTTTTTTCTTTTCTTTTATTTCAGAGTTCGTATTCCACTAAGAGGCTTCAAAAACTTCAGACTATTGACATGTTTCTCACTTTTCTTGAATTTCATTGCAAATTGTCATCACATACACATACATACATACATACATACATACATACATACATACATACATACATACATACATACATACATACATACATACATACATACATACATACATACATACAAGCACCACGAGGGTGGCCGTGACGGGGTGCACGTTATGAACGTAGGCACTTTCCAATCGGTACACGTCTCGATGGGTGAAAGCATCCATCATTAATGAGAAATCCTGCGAGGGTGGCTGTGACGGAGTGCGAGTTATGGTGAAGAGCACTTCCCAATCAGTACACGTCTCGACGGGTAGCAATCAGCGATGCCAGATCAGCGGTTTTCCCGCTAGACTTAGCGAGATTTCAAGCCGGATAGCGGGACTTAATAACCAAACGGCGGCTAGCGGGAATCTAGCGGTTTTCTTAAATAACTCAGCGGGATTTTAACGGGATCTCGATTTAGCGATATTTGATAGGCAAGAGTGCTGACAGAGAGGTTGACAGCAAAAAACTTCGTTTATTGACAGTCTAATGTCTGCTTATGCATTGGCAGATGGTTCAGTATATCCTGCTGATTAGAAAACTCCGTGGTTTTTGCCTAGAATGGGATCAGTTCTGACAAATACTCATTAGAACTTACTGAACAAGACCACCAAACCAATCCGTTTTGCGTATTCCTAATTTTAACAAAACCAAAAAAAATTGGCTGATGAGCCGATAAACCCTAAGTCTAAAAGACAAATCGGTACATTTTTGCTAAAACAAAATATCAGCGAGAACAAAGAGCCGATGCGCTTCTCAGATATTTTTGAATTTGGGCTGCTTATAAAGGTTGAAACATATCTTCTTTTGTCACCAAAAACCATAACCATTTGCCAGCTTTGCTGAAATTTTGCATTATTTTTATCATAGCTAGACACAGAAAGAGAATTTGTGCTAAAGCTTTTTTCGAAATTTTCGCATGTGTTCTTAGACTCCTTAATTATAAGATTAAGGAAAGATAAGATTAAAGATAAGATTATTCTTGCGAAATGTCGTAGTAAATTGTCATTATATGAGGGATAACAAGATACTTCTTTTTCTGTTTCCTGAAGCTTCGTCAACATGAATGCAGCAAATTTGCATAATGTTCATTTAATTGCAACCTCTCAATTTCAGCAGATCATCTTGATTTCAAATGCAAGCCTTACTGAAATGAATATTCTGCACCAGAAACGAAGGAATAATATGACTTTTGGTTCAGCGGGATTTCTAGCGGGAAATAGACTCTAGACCGCGGGATTTCAGCGGGAAATCAACCTCTGGGCAGCGGGAAAATGGGCAATCGACCTGGTAACACTGGTAGCAATACCCCGCGAGGGTGGCCGTGATGAGGTGCACGTTATGATGGCAGGCTCTCCCAAATCGGTTCACGTCTCGATGGGTAGCAGGTGCGTCGTTATTGGAGCAGTGCATAAGCACAGTCTCTCCCCGAAGTAGTCGCCTTGTAGCGGTTCCCGGGGGGATTTTGAGCCAGGAGCAGTGAGGTTTTTAGTGGGTTAGAGTCCCACACCGTGCCACATGATGAATACCATCATTAGTGTGCCAGGCATAGAGCGTTTCCTCACTTAAAAAAAAAACATACATACATACATACGTTACATACATACACATACATACATACATACATACATACATCGCACACATTGAATACAATCAAAACTTGATTGATGTTTTTTTTGATTTCACACGTTTTAACGGTTTAATATACGGTGCTTAAGTGTTAAAGTTTGAATAACTTTTGAATGAACCGTCCGATTTTAAATAACTCGATTTCGTTTGATAGATCTCAGCAGTAATTTTCAAATAATAATAAAATGTGTGATGTTTTTCATTGAATTAATTCTTAAATGTTACAAAAATAGGTTTTAAATACTATTTTTTCACATTTCTTTATGTAACTTTCAAACTACAAGTCCAATCGTCATGAAATTTGGAAATTAAGGGTTTGTAAGACTCCTCTTTCATATGCAATCAATTTTGTTCAAATCGGTTAAAGGATCTATGAGATAATGAAGTCCCATATTTTTCGTATTTTTATACATAACTTTTGAACTAAAAGTCCGATCAGTATGAAATTCAATAGCGACCAATGGGACACCTAGACCTTTCATTTGACACTAAGAACATTAAAATCGGTCCAGCCATCTCCGAGAAAAGTGAGTGAGATTGAAAGCGTTACATACACACACACACAGAAAATGCTCAGTTTTCGAAACTGAGTCGAATGATATATAACATTCGGCCCGCAGGACCTTTTCTCCATTTCCGGTTTTCCAAGTGATTTCTATACCTTTATACTATATATTTATATAGTAGAAAGGCAAAAAGACAACATGTCTTACGTTACATTATTTGATAAATAAATCTATACCTATAAAGAAGGATTTCTGTCTGTCTGTCTGTCTGTCTGTCTGTCTGTCTGTCTGTCTGTCTGTCTGTCTGTCTGTCTGTCTGTCTGTCTGTCTGTCTGTCTGTCTGTCTGTCTGTCTGTCTGTCTGTCTGTCTGTCTGTCTGTCTGTCTGTCTGTCTGTCTGTCTGTCTGTCTGTCTGTCTGTCTGTCTGTCTGTCTGTCTGTCTGTCTGTCTGTCTGTCTGTCTGTCTGTCTGTCTGTCTGTCTGTCTGTCTGTCTGTCTGTCTGTCTGTCTGTCTGTCTGTCTGTCTGTCTGTCTGTCTGTCTGTCTGTCTGTCTGTCTGTCTGTCTGTCTGTCTGTCTGTCTGTCTGTCTGTCTGTCTGTCTGTCTGTCTGTCTGTCTGTCTGTCTGTCTGTCTGTCTGTCTGTCTGTCTGTCTGTCTGTCTGTCTGTCTGTCTGTCTGTCTGTCTGTCTGTCTGTCTGTCTGTCTGTCTGTCTGTCTGTCTGTCTGTCTGTCTGTCTGTCTGTCTGTCTGTCTGTCTGTCTGTCTGTCTGTCTGTCTGTCTGTCTGTCTGTCTGTCTGTCTGTCTGTCTGTCTGTCTGTCTGTCTGTCTGTCTGTCTGTCTGTCTGTCTGTCTGTCTGTCTGTCTGTCTGTCTGTCTGTCTGTCTGTCTGTCTGTCTGTCTGTCTGTCTGTCTGTCTGTCTGTCTGTCTGTCTGTCTGTCTGTCTGTCTGTCTGTCTGTCTGTCTGTCTGTCTGTCTGTCTGTCTGTCTGTCTGTCTGTCTGTCTGTCTGTCTGTCTGTCTGTCTGTCTGTCTGTCTGTCTGTCTGTCTGTCTGTCTGTCTGTCTGTCTGTCTGTCTGTCTGTCTGTCTGTCTGTCTGTCTGTCTGTCTGTCTGTCTGTCTGTCTGTCTGTCTGTCTGTCTGTCTGTCTGTCTGTCTGTCTGTCTGTCTGTCTGTCTGTCTGTCTGTCTGTCTGTCTGTCTGTCTGTCTGTCTGTCTGTCTGTCTGTCTGTCTGTCTGTCTGTCTGTCTGTCTGTCTGTCTGTCTGTCTGTCTGTCTGTCTGTCTGTCTGTCTGTCTGTCTGTCTGTCTGTCTGTCTGTCTGTCTGTCTGTCTGTCTGTCTGTCTGTCTGTCTGTCTGTCTGTCTGTCTGTCTGTCTGTCTGTCTGTCTGTCTGTCTGTCTGTCTGTCTGTCTGTCTGTCTGTCTGTCTGTCTGTCTGTCTGTCTGTCTGTCTGTCTGTCTGTCTGTCTGTCTGTCTGTCTGTCTGTCTGTCTGTCTGTCTGTCTGTCTGTCTGTCTGTCTGTCTGTCTGTCTGTCTGTCTGTCTGTCTGTCTGTCTGTCTGTCTGTCTGTCTGTCTGTCTGTCTGTCTGTCTGTCTGTCTGTCTGTCTGTCTGTCTGTCTGTCTGTCTGTCTGTCTGTCTGTCTGTCTGTCTGTCTGTCTGTCTGTCTGTCTGTCTGTCTGTCTGTCTGTCTGTCTGTCTGTCTGTCTGTCTGTCTGTCTGTCTGTCTGTCTGTCTGTCTGTCTGTCTGTCTGTCTGTCTGTCTGTCTGTCTGTCTGTCTGTCTGTCTGTCTGTCTGTCTGTCTGTCTGTCTGTCTGTCTGTCTGTCTGTCTGTCTGTCTGTCTGTCTGTCTGTCTGTCTGTCTGTCTGTCTGTCTGTCTGTCTGTCTGTCTGTCTGTCTGTCTGTCTGTCTGTCTGTCTGTCTGTCTGTCTGTCTGTCTGTCTGTCTGTCTGTCTGTCTGTCTGTCTGTCTGTCTGTCTGTCTGTCTGTCTGTCTGTCTGTCTGTCTGTCTGTCTGTCTGTCTGTCTGTCTGTCTGTCTGTCTGTCTGTCTGTCTGTCTGTCTGTCTGTCTGTCTGTCTGTCTGTCTGTCTGTCTGTCTGTCTGTCTGTCTGTCTGTCTGTCTGTCTGTCTGTCTGTCTGTCTGTCTGTCTGTCTGTCTGTCTGTCTGTCTGTCTGTCTGTCTGTCTGTCTGTCTGTCTGTCTGTCTGTCTGTCTGTCTGTCTGTCTGTCTGTCTGTCTGTCTGTCTGTCTGTCTGTCTGTCTGTCTGTCTGTCTGTCTGTCTGTCTGTCTGTCTGTCTGTCTGTCTGTCTGTCTGTCTGTCTGTCTGTCTGTCTGTCTGTCTGTCTGTCTGTCTGTCTGTCTGTCTGTCTGTCTGTCTGTCTGTCTGTCTGTCTGTCTGTCTGTCTGTCTGTCTGTCTGTCTGTCTGTCTGTCTGTCTGTCTGTCTGTCTGTCTGTCTGTCTGTCTGTCTGTCTGTCTGTCTGTCTGTCTGTCTGTCTGTCTGTCTGTCTGTCTGTCTGTCTGTCTGTCTGTCTGTCTGTCTGTCTGTCTGTCTGTCTGTCTGTCTGTCTGTCTGTCTGTCTGTCTGTCTGTCTGTCTGTCTGTCTGTCTGTCTGTCTGTCTGTCTGTCTGTCTGTCTGTCTGTCTGTCTGTCTGTCTGTCTGTCTGTCTGTCTGTCTGTCTGTCTGTCTGTCTGTCTGTCTGTCTGTCTGTCTGTCTGTCTGTCTGTCTGTCTGTCTGTCTGTCTGTCTGTCTGTCTGTCTGTCTGTCTGTCTGTCTGTCTGTCTGTCTGTCTGTCTGTCTGTCTGTCTGTCTGTCTGTCTGTCTGTCTGTCTGTCTGTCTGTCTGTCTGTCTGTCTGTCTGTCTGTCTGTCTGTCTGTCTGTCTGTCTGTCTGTCTGTCTGTCTGTCTGTCTGTCTGTCTGTCTGTCTGTCTGTCTGTCTGTCTGTCTGTCTGTCTGTCTGTCTGTCTGTCTGTCTGTCTGTCTGTCTGTCTGTCTGTCTGTCTGTCTGTCTGTCTGTCTGTCTGTCTGTCTGTCTGTCTGTCTGTCTGTCTGTCTGTCTGTCTGTCTGTCTGTCTGTCTGTCTGTCTGTCTGTCTGTCTGTCTGTCTGTCTGTCTGTCTGTCTGTCTGTCTGTCTGTCTGTCTGTCTGTCTGTCTGTCTGTCTGTCTGTCTGTCTGTCTGTCTGTCTGTCTGTCTGTCTGTCTGTCTGTCTGTCTGTCTGTCTGTCTGTCTGTCTGTCTGTCTGTCTGTCTGTCTGTCTGTCTGTCTGTCTGTCTGTCTGTCTGTCTGTCTGTCTGTCTGTCTGTCTGTCTGTCTGTCTGTCTGTCTGTCTGTCTGTCTGTCTGTCTGTCTGTCTGTCTGTCTGTCTGTCTGTCTGTCTGTCTGTCTGTCTGTCTGTCTGTCTGTCTGTCTGTCTGTCTGTCTGTCTGTCTGTCTGTCTGTCTGTCTGTCTGTCTGTCTGTCTGTCTGTCTGTCTGTCTGTCTGTCTGTCTGTCTGTCTGTCTGTCTGTCTGTCTGTCTGTCTGTCTGTCTGTCTGTCTGTCTGTCTGTCTGTCTGTCTGTCTGTCTGTCTGTCTGTCTGTCTGTCTGTCTGTCTGTCTGTCTGTCTGTCTGTCTGTCTGTCTGTCTGTCTGTCTGTCTGTCTGTCTGTCTGTCTGTCTGTCTGTCTGTCTGTCTGTCTGTCTGTCTGTCTGTCTGTCTGTCTGTCTGTCTGTCTGTCTGTCTGTCTGTCTGTCTGTCTGTCTGTCTGTCTGTCTGTCTGTCTGTCTGTCTGTCTGTCTGTCTGTCTGTCTGTCTGTCTGTCTGTCTGTCTGTCTGTCTGTCTGTCTGTCTGTCTGTCTGTCTGTCTGTCTGTCTGTCTGTCTGTCTGTCTGTCTGTCTGTCTGTCTGTCTGTCTGTCTGTCTGTCTGTCTGTCTGTCTGTCTGTCTGTCTGTCTGTCTGTCTGTCTGTCTGTCTGTCTGTCTGTCTGTCTGTCTGTCTGTCTGTCTGTCTGTCTGTCTGTCTGTCTGTCTGTCTGTCTGTCTGTCTGTCTGTCTGTCTGTCTGTCTGTCTGTCTGTCTGTCTGTCTGTCTGTCTGTCTGTCTGTCTGTCTGTCTGTCTGTCTGTCTGTCTGTCTGTCTGTCTGTCTGTCTGTCTGTCTGTCTGTCTGTCTGTCTGTCTGTCTGTCTGTCCGTATGTTCCTTATAGAATCGAAAACTACAGAACCAATCGGCATGAAAATATGCATGTAGAGATTTTTTGGGGCCAGGAAAGGTTTTAGTGATGGTTAGAAACTCCTCCCCCACTAAGAGGGGGGGCTCTCATACAATTGAAACATAAATTTCTGCATAACTCGACAACTAATCAAGCAAATAGAACAAAATTTGGCATGTGGGTGTTTCCGGTGAAAAGAATTTATTCTATGGTAAATTGAGACCCCTCCCCTCTTTATAAGGGGAATTATAACTCCTCTCCTCTTTAAAAGGGGGGGCTTCCACACAAATTTCCTCATAACTCGAGAACTAATCAAGCAAATGGAACCAAATTTGGCATGTGAAGGTTTTCGAGGGCAAGAATATTTTCTATAGTAAATTAGGACCCCTTCCCACTTAAAGAGGGGGGGCTCCTGTACCAAAGAAACACAATTTTCCTCATAACTCGAGAACTAATCAAGCAAATGGAACCAAATTTGACGCGTGGATGTTCTTGGAGACAAAAATTCTTTCTATGATGAACTGGGACCCCTCTTCACTTTAGGAGGGGGGGCTCCTATACAAATGAAATACAAATTTCCTCATAACTCGAGAGCTAATCAAGCAAATGAAACCAAATTTGGCATGTGAAAGTTTTCGAGGGCAAGAATATTTTCTATGGTGAATTAGAACCCCTCCCCACTTTAAGAGGGGGGGCTCCTATACAAACGAAATACAAATTTCCTAATAACTCGAGAACTAATCAAGCAAATGGAACCAAATTTGACACGTGGGTGTTTTTGGAGACAAAAATTTTTTCTATGATGAACTGGGACCCCTCCTCACTTTAGGAGGGGGGCTCCTATACAAATGAAATACAAATTTCCTCATAACTCGAGAGCTAATCAAGCAAATGAAACCAAATTTGGCATGTGAAAGTTTTCGAGGGCAAGAATATTTTCTATGGTGAATTAGGACCACTCCCAACTTTAAGAGGGGGGGCTCCTATACAAACGAAATACAAATTTCCTCATAACTCGAGAACTAATCAAGCAAATGGAACCAAATTTGGCACGTGGGTGTTTTTGGAGACAAAAATTTTTTCAATGATGAATTGGGACCCCTACCCACTTTAGGAGGGGGGGCTCCTCTACAAATGAAATTCAAATTTCCTCATAACTCGAGAACTAACCAAGCAAATAGAACCAAATTTGGCATGTGGAGGTTTCTGGAGGCAAAAATATTTTCTATGGTGAATTAGGACCCCTCCCAACTTTACGAGGGGGTGCTTCTACACAAATAAAATGCAAATTTCCTCATAATTCGAGAACTAATCAAGCAAATGGAACCATATTTGGCATGTGGGTGTTTTTGTAGGCAAGAATATTTTCTATGGTATATTTTCTATGGATTTCCCTACTTTAAGAGGGGGGGGGGCTCTTATACAAATGAAAAACAAATTTCCTCATAACTCGAGAACTAATCAAGCAAATGGAACCAAATTTGACATGTAAGTGGTTTTGGACGCAAGATTTTTTTCTATGGTGAATTGAGACCCCTCTCTTCTTTAGAAAGCGAGTTATGGCCCATCTCCCCTTTAAGAGGGTGGGCTTCCATACAAATGAAATGCAAATTTCCTCTTATCTCGAGAACTAATCAATCAAATGGAACCAAATTTGGCATGTGGGAGTTTTAGTTGGCAGAAATTTTTTCTATGGTGAATTACGACCCCTTCCCCTTTTAAGAGGGGAGCTCCCATACAAATGAAATTCAAATTTCCTTATAACTTGAGAAATTTGGTATGTGGGAGATTTTGGAGTCTTGAATTCATTTTACGATAGTTAGAGACCTCTCACCTCGGTGGTGAGACTCTCATACAAATAAAACAGAAATTTTTGTGAAACTCAAAAACTAATCGAACTCGAGAAATTCGAGACTCTTCCATAAAACATTAGTCAATACAAGACCACAAAAACTATCTATAGTAACACTAGATCATTCAGGACGAGACGGTCGCGAGTGTTGCCGGTGCCCGCCGTCGGAAGCGCCGCCCACTGGGGGGGTTGCAAAACTCGAGATTGTGACAAAGATCATCCGAGATTCATGATTTATGTACAACACAGGTTAATTTGTGGCAATACAAAGTTTGTCGGGTCAGCTAGTGTTTTTATAAATTAAACAATCAGAAATGGTGTAAGCTTACTTTTGGTGCTTAATATAGCATATTTCTTCAATTAAACTACCTAGCAGTGTTAATTAACCTTGTACATGGTCAATATTCTAACTATTTCGAGTTATATAAATTTAGACAATTTTTTACTTTCTTCGGTCATATTCAATGGAATATTGAAGCATTACAAGTAGTACAGATGTATTTTTATTGCTAAATATAGTATCCTTCTCACTTCATCTACCTAGCAGTGTTGAATAAGCTTGTACTTTAACATTAATGTGGTTATTTGAAATAAGATTAATTTAGATACAGTTTTTTATTTCTCCTCCCAGTTGGCCTCGAGGTACTACGCATGTTGTGATTTCGACAGGAAGAGGCTGTAAGAGTTAATATAATCGAAGCACTAAACTCGCAATGGTCCTGTATTCTAACAAGTGCCTTCGAAGAAACACAGAATTAACATTTAATTTCAGAATATTTTCCAATGGATCAATGAATATTCTGAATATTCTGAAAAGCTGCTTTTGAAATCACAACTGTATTAACAAATAGAATGTTAAATTCATATCGTTAAAAGACTAGAAATTGGCGAACCGAAAAACTTTTATAAAAAAATTCAAAAGGTTAAGCAACTTTTATTAAAAATTATTTGTGAATGCATTCAAATTGATCACGATCGGTGAAATATCAAAGCTCATTTGATTACGCTTCGGCCTACTGTCTTTTATTCAGCCATCATCAGATAAAGGGAATAATCTTATCGCTAACTAAAAACAAAACTTTTGTCGTCCACTGTAGTTTCATCTACGACGCTTAGTCCGTCCGCGTCGTTTTCGTTTGCTCTGTTCAAACCTGTTGACCTGTTTGAACAGAGCAAAAGGGAACGACGCGGACGGACTTAGCGTCGTAGATGAAACTACAATGGACGACAAAAGTTTTGTTTTTAGTTAGCGATAAGATTATTCCCTTTATCTACACTACCATGAAAAAATATATATTTTACAATACTTGGCTCAACAGCTTTGAATTTTTAAAATAGGGGATGTACATGAAAATCGGAAAATTTCCATTTGAGTTTTCTAGGAAAACACGATACAATTTTTTAAAAATTGTTTCAGGCATAAGCATTGAAGCCGTGTACAAGGTTGCATAAAATCCTGAAAAATTACCACCCAGTTTGTATGCTACTTTGGAAAAATACCCTCATATTTATTGTTGTTAAGAAAAACTCAATTTTAGGATATTAATAATTTTGTTTCTGAAATGCATAAAATAACAAAATATGGAATAAAACACAACATTTAGATTCAACACGAATCTTACGTGCAGCCAGAAATTGGTTAAAATGTGTGCTAAGCGCGACGCCACTAGCGGTGATTTAGTGAAGCTGATAGGCCGAACCACGATCATTTATAGGCCGAACTAAGATCAAAAAATTAAAATCGTATTTTCTCAATAAGTCGTAATTTCGCTTTTTGTTTGGAATAACACGTTCCAATAATGGAAGAATATAGATGAATCTATGTTTTAAAATTGTTTTTAACCTATAATTCACAGACTAATACATTTTCTAGGTGTTTAAAAAGACAGCTTTGATGACGACATTGGAAGTCGCTTTTACATATTTACATTAATACATTAATTACATTACATTAATTTTCATGGCAAATAAATGAAGGCAATGGATAGGAAAAAAAAGAGGAAGCAGCTTATAAAAAAAATTTGCATTTGAATCTCTAAATATTCAATGAATTATCGATGATTAAGCTGATGGGCCGAACCAGGATCAGTTTTTGCAAAGGGCGAACCACGATCAATAACCCTATGTGCCATATTTTCTGCAATGAAACAAGCGGTAAGCTGTGAAAGTAAACTAGTAAAACCTTCTCGGAAAAAAGACAGTGAATCGACGCCGCTAACTTACGTTCCTGTTCCCATTCATGTCAAAAGAGAAGGACTTTCGAATGGCACATCATATTTGCGATGAACGTGCTTTGGCTCTAATTGGTTTTTTGTAACCAATGGCCTTTTTAAAGGCCACAAGCGAGTTAAAGTAAGATTATTGAAACATGTCAAGCTACGCATAATCATATTTAAAAAAATCAGAGGGGTTGTGTTCAAGACACGACCGCATATACAGGTGACGCAGGGCTACGTAAGTCTCTTTGTAAGGATAATAGCATGTATCCATGCTTGTAATCATTCGATTCTTCATGTATACATGCTATATGCAACTTATATACATGCTACCTGCGTTGTATGTAACATTTATCAAAGTAGTAACATTGCATACGTTCAATTCTCAAAAGATTTCAGAGTTAATTCTATGTGCATTTGGAAACAATTTAACAAAATCAAGAACACAAACTATTGTTTCCTGCTACCTTACAGAAATTAAAGATTGTTTTTATTACCCATGGTACCCCACGTTGAAGGGATTTTACCAATTCAATTCTATTTTATCAATATCACATCTTTTCACTACACTTCTAATGAAACGGCAAGCATGCGTATTCACACAGAGTCATATTACAATTACAACCGAACACTACAGCTGTAGCACATTTTTCCAACACAGAAATCAAATTCGCGTAGGTTTAATCGTCTTGCAGTACAGAATTTGCGATCTGCTGGGACAACGAACCATTTTTTTTGGCACACTTCCCTAACACAGATATCAAATTGGACTAAATTTAATCGCGTTCGTAAGAAAGCTGGTGGCACGAGGGGGCTTTGTCACTCTTTCTGGTTTACTTCCCAAGCAAGGACATCAAAATGGTCTAGGTTTGATCGCGGTGTTAAGAAATCTTGTTGAAATTTGTTTTGGCTTACTTCCCAAGCACAGATATCAAATTGGTTTAGAAATTGGTATTGGTAAATAGATTTAGATCATCGTAAAGAATCTTCCAACCAATCATGAAGCGAGAATTCTGGTAAAACAGAGGTTCATTATTTTCAATTTTTCAATAGTTCAACATCAAGAATCCATACTTTTCTTCATTTGGGCCAATTGTTAGAAGATTTTTCAATCAATATTACGCTCTTCTCTGTTAAACATTCATTTAAACAAAGGCATTTACAGATTCTCATAAACATACATTTGCCAGAAATGCAGTTTACATTAGTCTCTGATCTAATGATCTGACATAGTCCTACGTCACCCTTTCGTACAACCCTTAGGGCTGTATACCTTGTCCTTTTTCCAAATTTGCGTGTTCCTTCTTTATGAAAATCTGTAAGATTTCTAGTCTTTCCATTCGAATCTTGGATGGTGATACAGAACTTGTTTGTTTTGAAGTGAAATCGCAAACCATACTTCTGGTGGTATATCATTAATTGTTTTGGTTCATTTTGGCAGTTACGTAACTATGAAAGCATCCCAGGTAACCAATAAGCATCACCAATGCTATTCAAATGTAGGCCAATAAGCATTAAGTCGCCTTAAATGCTATTTTGGCAAAATATACAGCTACTTTACTGATAACCTTCTTATAGTGCTGACAGTGCTAATTTACAGCTAATTACCGACACGAAGAATTTGAATACAATTTTGGACGCCAATTTACAAAAGCAGTCAAAAAGCTAATATACAACAACGTGCATTATAAAATGCCAGATACGCTGATTTGCTGCTTATGTTAATGCTTATTAGTTACCAGGAATGGGTAGTTTAATATACAAATTTTCAATTTTCCCTCACACTAAAGTAGGAAACAACTCCCCAGTCCCCTCATTGCATAGCCAGAAAGCGGATAGTAATATTCGCCATGATTGTACAACATTACGCCGAATATCATTTTGCGAAAAACCTTAAGCGGAATGTACTATTTCACGGAAAACTTTTTTGTGGAAAGTACCATTTCGCGATCCTCTGCTTACTCGCTGTTGCTCGTTCCAGGAAACCCAGGTAGACCTAGGAAAATAAATAAACCTAGACAGTAGTGATTTTTGCGGGGAGTTGCTTCCCCACAGTGGGCGGCGCTTCCGACGGCGGGTCGCCGGCAACACTAGCGGCCGTTTCGTCCTGATTGATCTAGTGTTACTATAGATAGTTTCTGAGGTCTTGTTATTGACTAATGTTTTATGGAAGAGTCTCGAATTTGTCGAGTTCGATTAGTTTTTGAGTTTCGCAAAACTTTCTGATTTATTTGTATGAGCGTCCATATCCCCCTACCACAGGGGTGAGAGGTCTCTAACTATCATAAAATAAATTCAAGACTCAAAAATCTCCTACATGCTAAATTTGGTCCCATTGGCTTAACTAGTACTCAAATTATATGGAAATTTGTACTTCATTTGTATGGGAACCCTCCCTCCTAAAAGGGGAAGGGGTCGTAATTCACCATAGAAAAAAATTCTGCCATCTAAAGCTCCCACATGCCAAATTTGGTTCCATTGGCTTGTTTAGTACTCATATTATAAGGAAATTTGTATTTCATTTGTATGGGAGCCCCCCCCTCTTAAAAGGGGAAGGGGTCGTAATTCACCATAGAAAAAATTTGTGCCATCTAAAACTCCCACATGCCAAATTTGGGTCCATTTGCTTGATTAGTTCTCGAGATAAGAGGAAATTTGCATTTCATTTGTATGGAAGCCCACCCTCTTAAAGGGGAGATGGGTCATAACTCGCTTTCTAAAGAGGAGAAGGGTCTCAATTCACTATAGAAAAAACTTGCCTCCAAAACCACTTACATGTCAAATTTGGTTCCATTTGCTTGTTTAGTTCTCGAGTTATGAGGAAATTTGTTTTTCATTTGTATAGGAGCCCCCCCCCCCTCCTAAAGTGTGGAGGGGTCCTAATTCATCGTAGAAAATTTTCTTGCCTACAAAAACACCCACTAGCTAAATTTGCTTGATTAGTTCTAGAGTTATGAGGAAATTTGTATTTCGTTTATATGGGAGCCCCCCCCCCCTCCTAAAAAGGTAAGAAGTCCTAATTCATCATGGAAAAAATGGTTGCCTCCAAAAACACCCACATGCAAATATGGTTCCATTTGCTTGATTAGTTCTCGAATTATGAGGAAAATTGTATTTCATTTGTGTAGAAGACACATTCCAGCGTTACGAGACACCACGAGCAACCGTTTTTTCGAAGCAAAATCGTCCGTATTTTACCAACAGTCTGACAAATATCTTCCAAAATAGGTGTTTTGAGCTGCTATTTAGTAGTATTTTCTCAATACGAGGGCGAAATATTTGTTATAATAAGCAACATTGAATAGTAGCTGGATACTTTTCGTTACGGGACACCATCGCAGAAAATGCGTATTCTGAACATGATACAAACATTTGCAAAACTTTGCTCTGTTTGAAGTTTTTAAGGTCGACCTGTTCCGAAGATTTTTAGCTGATGGCAGCCTGAAACTCAAAATGTAAAAGTATATTCATGTTTTGTGTTTAGTTTTTAAAATATAACAAAAATCATTTCGTTACGGGACACCATGCGCTGTTGAGCAAACGGTATTCTGCAAATGGTGTCCCGTACCGAAAAAAGTAATCTGCATTATATGGTTCATTTTCTCTAGATTTCTGTTCAGGCCGTCATATTTTCTGTATTTAGTCTATGTGTACTATATTCCGTAACAATAGTGTACTGATTTGGTGTATTATAGGCTTTTGATAGACATACGTAACGAAGTATATGTAAGGTAAAGTTTACCTCCAGGTAAATATAGATGCTCATATGAGAACTAGACTAAAGTATTATGAAATGTTTGCCTAATCATCGGATTTGGACATATTAGTTATTGAAATATAGGGGCTGTGCATTATGTAACGGGTTTTTCCCATTTTAGGACTGGCCGCCCCCTCCTCCTATGTAAGATTTTGCATGATTTTGGCCAAAATTCAAAATATTTATTTAAACGAGGTTAAAAGGATAAAAAAGGTTCGTGTTGATGCGAAAGGTATGCTTTGTTTACGCTGATGCTAAAATGATATTAAATAGCAATTAATCGAAAAATAGGTGAGGGGACTAGGGGCAAGACGACCAACCGGGGCAAAAGTGCCACTTTTCAGTTTTTCATGAAAACGACGAAGATTTTTAATATGGTAATTTTTTATGGTTTCTTAAGTGCCTTACCATAGGAAAGTTCATTAAAAAAATTTAAACTCACGCATAAAAATGATTTTGAAGTTTTACTTTTTGAAATTGGTTAGTTATGTTTATGACGAAAACTAGCATTTAGAAATCTTATTTGTCTTTATGTGTTTATTTTTGGTATGACAAATTAATTTGACCTAAATCCCATAGATAGAAATGTAAAATTCAACATTTCTCCACTTTTGGCCGAAAGATTTTTTTTTCATTTACACTAACTTTAACATTAACTTAAGCCAATTATTCTGATTCTTGAGGTTGTTAGCCTAAGGTCCCTATCCCGCTGACGGGGCTATCATTTTAAGGTGAACGGGAGCCACTGTGTACTCTTCCCTGTTAGTGTACGACAACCGAGGTTGCGCACCCCAGTCGGCACCATATGGAGGTAGGGTAGGAGTTAGTGAACAGCGGTTATGAAATGCCACCCTCTGCCAGGTCAAATCTAGAGACTCTGCAGATAGTTATTAGAGTACAAAACAATTACGGTGATTTATCTATTTTGGGTAGGCTTTAGGCGTATTTTATTTTGGACACTTCCATTTGATTTTGCTGTAAATGTCCAAAATAGCGTACGCGAAACGCCTGTCCAAAAGAGATAAATCACTCTACGAGGCTCGTACAACGATCCTACTGACTATGGCAGCACCATCCAGTCGAGATTCGAACATACGACGACTGGTATCGCACTTCGAAACTAACTGGGTGATTACGTATTACGCATCAGGCATCATCATTTTTTGCGGGTGTCTAACTTTCATATGTGTCCGTTTTTCCGTACAATGTCCAGAAACTATGATTACTAGGTAATATTTCCGATGATAAAGTATTAATTTTGTAAGAAATTTACTAGTAGTATGGTTATATCAAACAGATATTTGTGTAGATAATGAATTTTAATTTTGTCTCTGCCGCACATTCCTTAATATTACAATAAATTATTATATTGTAATCATACTTATACATACTTATAATAAATACATATTTACTTGCATTCAGTCATCAAAATAACAGATTTGTTATCGACGATAAAGATTAGATGAATCATGATGTGATAAGTGCTTTTTCAGTCAATTACTTTTTGCGCTAAACAAAACGTTACGGGACACCATTTTGAAGCACCTATTTTATTTTACATAAAAATGCTTATCAAAAGTCAAGCACATCGCGATTTTGATGGTACATATATGAGTGAAGAAAATCCATAGTTTCAAAAAATTCGGATTTGAATTATCTGGTATACGGAAATAAATGCAACATTTTCGTTACGGGACACCACTCTAAAAGTACCTGTTTTTAATGACCGCTTATCTGGAAAAGGCTCTGAGTTTTCAAAAAACTCTGTATGAACAAAATGTTACCCTGATAATGGAACATGTTTTGACGATATACAGTTTTAAATTATTTTGGTTTACAACTATTGACAGCGAATTATCTTCACCCTTATCTAAATGTTTAAAAAATCCATATTGTTAACCTCCCATTTGAAAGGTGCTTTTTATTATGAATTGTTAATAAACAATGTTGCAATTCATGATTTTTGTAAGCTTTAGAGTATGTTTGAACATCCTACATACAAATACTTTTAATATTGCTACTTTCAAAATTTGCTCTCATGGGATAGATGCGCGTGGAATGTGTCAGAAGCCCCCCGTCTTAAAGTGAGGAGGGGTCCTAATTCACCATAGAAAATATTTTTGCCTCCAAAAACCTCCACATGCCAAATTTGGTTCTATTTGCTTGGTTAGTTCTCGAGTTATGAGGAAATTTGTATTTCATTTGTATAGGAGCCCCCCTCCCCTGCTAAAGTGGGAAGAGGTCCTAATTCATCATAGAAAAGATTCTTCCCCTCAAACACCTACATGCCAAATTTGGTTTCATTTGCTTGATTAGTTCTCGAGTTATGAGGAAATTTGTATTTCATTTGTACAGGTGCCCCCCCCCCCCTCTTAAAGTGGGGAGGGGTCCTAATTCACCATAGAAAATATTTTTGCCTCCAAAAACCTCCACATGCCAAATTTGGTTCTATTTGCTTGGTTAGTTCTCGAGTTATGAGGAAATTTGTATTTCATTTGTATAGGAGCCTCCCTCCCCTCCTAAAGTGGGGAGAGGTCCTAATTCATCATAGAAAAAATTCTTGCCCCTCAAACACCTACATGCCAAATTTGGTTCAATTTGCTTGATTAGTTCTCGAGTTATGAGGAAATTTGTATGGAAGCCCCCCCTCTTAAAGGAGAGAGGAGTTATAATTCCCCTTATAAAGAGGGGAGGGGTCTCAATGTACCATAGAATAAATTCTTGTCACCGAAAACACCCACATGCCAAATTTTGTTCTATTTGCTTGATTAGTTCTCGAGCTATGCAGAAATTTGTGTTTCATTTGTATGGGAGCCCCCCCTCTTAGTGAAGGGAGGGCTCTCTAACCATCACTAAAACCTTTCCTGGCCCCAAAGACCTCTACATGCAAATTTTCACGCCGATTGGTTCAGTAGTTTTCGATTCTATAAGGAACATCTTGACAGACAGACAGAAATCCTTTTTTATAGGTATTGATTATTATTATACAGTGGACCCCCGTTCGTTTGAACGATTCCTCATGCAAACTAACGGGGTTAGTTTTCAAGTTGAACAACTGGTAACCCTAAATTTGCTGTAACTTGTGTGAACTGGCTGCTCTGCTCTTTGTTATTGTTTTGGTGGTTTGATTCAGTAGGCAGTTGCAAGAAGCGAATATTCATTCTTCGATCGGATTTCTACCATAATCGTTGGGAAAACGCAATGTGGAACAGATTGAACAAGCTAGATCAGCATAAACAAATCGTGTTTATGAGCATTGTCTGCATAAGCAAATGATGTCATATTGAATATGACGTTTGAACCATTTTTAATTTACACGTCGTGCAAACCAACGGGATACGAGCAACTTTGGTGGAGATCGGGTAACCAACCCCGGTGGAAGCCAAGGTCGTATGCTGGCAGGAAAGGAGGGCTCTTTCGAGCTTCGTTGGCCCTCCGGCGAAACAGGGGGTTGGTGTAGCAGGCTTTGCAAGCCGTCACCACGAAAAATACTAAAGCATGGAACGAAGAACAAATATATTCTTACTGGAACAATCGGAATAGACCCACGCGACGAAAAAGGACTATGGATTGGAAACTCGGGACGTGGAACTGCCGATCTCTCAACTTCCAAGGGAGCACTCGAGTGCTCTCCGACGTATTGAAGAGCCGCAAGTTCGACGTCGTAGCGCTGCAGGAGGTGTGCTGGAAGAGCTCAACGGTACGTACGTTCAGAGATGGACATACCATCTACCAGAGCTGCGACAACACACACGAGCTGGGTACAACTTTCATAGTGATGGGCGAGATGCGGAAACGGGTGATTGGGTGGTGGCCAATCAATCCTCGAATGTGCAGGTTGAGAATCAAGGGCCGATTCTTCAACATAAGCATCATCAACATGCACAGCCCTCACCTCAGAAGTACCGATAACGACAAGGATGAATTCTACGCGCAGTTGGAGAGTGAATACGACCGCTGCCCAAAACATGATATCAAGATCGTCATCGGGGATTTCAATGCTCAGGTCGGCCAGGAGGAGGAATACAAACCGGTGATTGGAAGGTTCAGTGCACACCAGCGAACCAATGAAATGGGCCTAAGACTTATCGACTTTGCCGCCTCCAAGAATATGGCCGTACGTAGTACCTTTTTCCAGCACAGAATCCACCATAAGTACACCTGGAGGTCACCAAATCAGACAGAATCACAGATCGACCACGTTTTGATCGATAGTCGGCACTTCTCAGACATTATCGACGTCAGATCCTATCGAAGCGCTAACGTTGACTCGGACCACTACCTAGTGATGGTTAAGATGCGCCCAAGACTCTCCGTTGTGAACAACATTCGGTACCGACGCCAGCCTCGGTTAGATCTCGCGCGGCTGAAGCAGCCAGACGTCGCCGCAAACTACGCGCATTCACTCGAAGCTGCACTGCCGGAAGAGGACGAGCTGGACGAAGCCCCTCTCGAGGACTGTTGGAACACTATCAAAACAGCCATCAGCAGTGTAGCGGATAGCTCCATCGGGCATGTGGCCCGGAATCAGCGGCAGGCATGGGTAAAACACCGAACCGAGCTTACACGTGGGCACCATTGCTCAAAACCACTCAACAAACTTAATTTCGTTTTGCACGCCGTTCCCGTACAAGCAAACAAACACGAAGTGTAAGAAGCATTACACCGGTGGCGTTAGGTTTAAAAAAATTTCAGCCTAAGTGTTCAATGGCCTCCGTTTGCACATTTCCGAGTGTTATCGATATCGGAATCCACTGTAGGCGAGTACTTTCAAGCTTGCAAAAACACGCATGGAGGCGCTTCATACTTATTCTAATTGGCCGTGTGAGTGAAAGAAATAGAAAAGCAAATAGACACGAGTTCACGCTGGTCGTCCAGCATATATCCGAGAAACTTTTACGAAGTAGAAATACACGCCATCCCGAGTGTTTCCGAAGTGTTAAAACTCGGTGTGCAAAAAACAACACTGAAAAGGCTCGCGGTTGCTTTTTCACAGCGTACGGGTTGTTTTATCAGGCACGGCAACAGCGTACCGTCTCAAATAAACTTCGTGGTAGTTTTCAAATGCGGCACGCAGTTTGGTTCAGTTTTTAGACATGCCTGATCAGCGGAACGATTGGTTTGACGATGAATGTAGGAGGGTGATGGATGAGGAAAACGCTGCGCGGGCGGCCAAGATGCGCAGTGCCACACGTCAGAACGTGGAAAGACACAAACAGAAGAAGATGCAGCGAAACCAAATCTTTCGGGAGAAAAAGTGCAACCTGGAAGAGCAGGAATATGCAGAGTTGGAGCGGCTGCATCGTTCTCAGGAAACGCGGAAGTTCTACCAGAAACTGAACGGATCCCGCAAAGGCTTTGTGCCGCGAGCCGAAATGTGTCGGGATAAGACTGGCAGTATTCTGACGGACGATCGTGAGGTGACGGATAGGTGGAAGCAGCACTTCGACGAACACCTGAATGGCGCCCAGGCGGAAAACCATGGCGGCGGGGAAAGCGGTTTCGACGGTGCAACAAACGTGGAAGAGGTGCCTACCCCAACGATAGGCGAAGTTAAGGAGGCCATCATGCAGCTAAGGAACAACAAGTCAGCTGGAAAAGATGGCATCGGAGCGGAGCTTATTAAAATGGGACCAGAAAAGCTGGCCGTTTGTCTGCACCGACTAATTGTTAGAATTTGGGATACGGAACAGCTACCGGAGGAGTGGAAAGATGGGGTTATCTGCCCGATCTACAAAAAGGGCGACAAGTTGGACTGTGAGAACTATCGAGCGATCACCGTTCTCAATGCCGCTTATAAAGTGCTGTCCCAAATCATTTTCCGCCGTCTATCACCAATTGCGAATAGATTTGTGGGAACTTATCAAGCCGGCTTCGTCGAAGGTCGGTCTACAACGGATCAAATATTTACACTGCGGCAAATCCTCCAAAAGGGCCGTGAATACAGAGTTCCCACGCATCATTTATTCGTTGACTTCAAAGCCGCATATGATACCATCGACCGGAAAGAGCTATGGAAAATCATGGACGAGAACAACTTCCCCAGGAAGCTCATCAAACTGATTAAATCTACGATGGATGGTACGCAGTGCTGTGTTCGGATTTCGGGTGGATTGTCAAGTTCATTCGAATCACACAGAGGGCTTCGTCAAGGTGATGGTCTTTCATGCCTGCTGTTCAACATAGCGCTACAAGGTGTTATGAACCGAGCGGATATCAACACGCGGGGCACGATATTCAACAAATCTAGTCAATTCGTCTGCTTTGCCGATGACATGGATATATCGGCAGAACATCTGTGGCGGTGGCTGAACAGTACACCAGACTAAAGCGCGAAGCAGAAAAGATTGGGTTAAAGGTAAATACGTCTAAAACAAAGTACATGCTGGCCAGCGGAACCGAGGCCGAACGACACCGCTTGGGCAGTAGTATATTGATCGACGGCGATGAGTTTGAGGTAGTCGATGAATTTGTCTACCTTGGCTCACTGGTAACGGCGGACAATGATACCAGCCGTGAGATTCGGAGGCGTATTATCAGCGGAAGTCTTGCTTACTATGGGCTCCACAAGCAATTGCGGTCGAGCAGACTAAGTCCCCGTACAAAGTGCAGCCTGTACAAGACGCTTATTAGACCGGTTGTTCTCTACGGGCATGAAACATGGACAATGCTCGAGGAGGACCTGCGAGTGCTCGGAGTTTTCGAACGACGAGTGCTAAGAACGATCTTCGGCGGCGTACAGGAGAACGGAGTATTGAGGCGGAGGATGAACCATGAACTCGCTCAGCTCTATGGCGAACCCAGTATCCAGAAGGTGGCTAAAGCTGGACGGATGCGATGGGCAGGGCATGTTGCAAGAATGCCGGACAGCTACCCTGCAAAGATGGTGTTCGCCTCAAATCCGGTAGGAACAAGATGACCAGGAGCACAGCGAGCAAGATGGTTAGACCAGGTGGAGCGAGATCTGGCGGAGAGTACTCGGTGTCCGAGGAATTGGAGAGCGGTAGCCCTCAACCGAGTTACATGGAGAAATTTTGTTCAACAGGCTTTGTCTTAGGACGGCAAGCCACCTAAGTAAAGTAAGTAAGCAAACCAACGGGGTTCAAATTAAAAAGTGTTCAGATTAAAAACGGTCAAACGAACGGGGGTCCACGGTAACAAGTTTGTTTCACTTGAAATTTGTTTTCATTTACCTTGAGTATATTATTAAATTTTCAAAGATTGAAAAAATAAATTATTGTGTTTCGATTACTATCTTCATGTGCACTGTAACTTGTAGTTAATTGATATCAACTTTGCTTTTTGCCTTTCTACTATATAAATATATAGTATAAAGGTATAGCAATCACTCGGAACACCGAATTTCGAAAGAAGGCCCAGCGGGTCGAGTGTCTAGTACCATTTGTTCACGCTCGACTGTGAATTACCAACAGCAATAACCGCAGCAAGACATCAAGCCACCACTGCTAAATGAGCCACACGTCTTCCATTCTGCGTGTTTCGTGTGAGATGAGCGACAGCGGCAGCAGCGAAGATGAAGAAGTTTCCATGCTATATAAGCAGTGCGCGCGTTGCGCGATCATTCAGGGAAACAAAATTTCAAACAACAGCAAGAACTAGAACATGGAAACAATATATCAACCTTAATGTACAAAAATGTAAACCGCAAAAAATGCAACAAAGATGTAAAGCTAGGTTAAGAATAAGGCTGAATCACTTAAAAAAAAATCTGGAAACAAAAATGTAAAAAATGTAACAAATGTAAATAATAAACGAAATTTAAGTAAGTAAGTAAAGCGCGATCATTCAGTGTTCCAGTGTTTTTCCACATGTTAACTTAAGCTTGAAAAGCGAATAAAATGGAGTAGTTTTTTAGTTTAAAACTAGCGTTTCCTCCACATCCTCTGAAGACGTCGTGGGAAGTAGCTGATGTGTATACAGTCTACTCCACTGGCTGGCTAACTGTTGCTGCAACAGGCTCGCGGACCACATCGTCCTTATAAGGACAAGAAGGTTTTCTCCAGTGCCCAAGCAGAACACATATGCAGCCCCCACCTGGTTAAGTGCTTGCTGTCGACGGACTTGCGGATCAAACCCGTCCTTTTAAGGATTTGAATGAAGAGTTAAATTGTTATCCGCAAGTGCTTGAACAGAACAGTCTTTTTCGACGGCTTCTAGCTTGAGCGGTACCGTTCCTGTTCGGTCTTGTCAAGACATGTTTGCTCATGCCGCAACAAGGCTAGGAAGCAGGCTGGCATACACTTTTCGCTCCGATTTTGCTTTATTGATTACAGCATCTCAGGCAAGCAAAATTTCAAAAAGTGATGTATGGGGCGTTTGTAGAACTAGTTATTATCTACAACATTGCGGAAGTAAGCATTACTATGTCTTTTGTATTTATGGCGCTATAAGGCTGCTACCCTCTTGGAAGCAAAAAGAGCGCTCTTTTTGCTACCAACGGCATTGCAGCCCTACAGCGTCGTAAATACCGTCATCCGGGGATACTTGCAACACTTTTGAACTTTGACTTAGTATAACTTTCGAAGTATACCGTTTAGGTCCAAGTGTAAGTAGCCAAAACTTGTATAGTGGTGAGTACTTTTGATTTATGACTATGAGAAAAAATATAAACTAAATGAATCTGCAGAATGAAGCGAAAATAGGGGTGTTGCAAGTTACCCAGTAAACGGGGTTACTTGCAACACTTTTCTGATTTTGCGTTTCTTATGATTTTATATCTGATTTCAAACCGCGAATGACTATTTCGAGATAATTTGAATGTATTTGTAGCAAAACAAGAGATACTGGAGGCGTTTTTTGTTTCCCAATTTCGTCTATCGCTTTTTTAAAGATATTCGGTGAAAATGCAGCATGTCGGTGAACTCCAAATTGCCGTTTCAAGGCACGTGGAATTTTTCACAATTTTAATTTTTCTGGAGATGGTGGTAGACAAAATAACATCGTATAGATGCAAACTTGCTTTGTACATACTGTCTATAACCATAATTTTTATTTTTACAAGTGCTGCAAGCCGCGCCATATTGGAAGTAACAACACGAATTCATCGTTTCTTCTTCAAGTTCAAAATATAAACAAAGCTCAAAGTTGCTATTTGTTAGCTTATATGATCCACATGCCAAATTTGGTTCCCTTTGATTGATTAGTTCTCGAGATAAGAGGAAATTTGCATTTCATTTGTATGGAAGCCCACCCTCTTAAAGGGGAGATGGGCCATAACTCGCTTTCTAAAGAAGAGAGGGGTCTCAATTCACCATAGAAAAAAATCTTGCGTCCAAAACCACTTACATGTCAAATTTGGTTCCATTTGCTTGATTAGTTCTAGAGTTATGAGGAAATTTGTATTTGGTTTGTATGAGAGCCCCCCCCTCCTCTTAAAAAGGTAAGGGGTCCTAATTCATCATAGAAAAAATGGTTGCCTCCAAAAACACCCACATGCCAAATATGGTTCCATTTGCTTGACTAGTTCTCGAATTATGAGGAAATTTGTATTTTATTTGTGTAGAAGCACCCCCTCGTAAAGTTGGGAGGGGTCTTAATTCACCATAGAAAATATTTTTGCCTCCAGAAACCTCCACATGCCAAATTTGGTTCTATTTGCTTGGTTAGTTCTCGAGTTATGAGGAAATTTGAATTTCATTTGTATAGGAGCCCCCCCCCCCTCCTAAAGTGGGTAGGGGTCCCAATTTATCATGGAAAAAATGTTTGTCTCCATAAACACCCACGTGCCAAATTTGGTTCCATTTGCTTGATTAGTTCTCGAGTTATGAGGAAATTTGTATTTCGTTTGTATAGGAGCCCCCCCTCTTAAAGTTGGGAGTGATCCTAATTCACCATAGGAAATATTCTTGCCCTCGAAAACTTTCACATGCCAAATTTGGTTTCATTTGCTTGATTAGCTCTCGAGTTATGAGGAAATTTGTATTTCATTTGTATAGCAGCCCCCCCTCCTAAAGTGAGGAGGGGTCCCAGTTCATCATAGAAAAAAAATTTGTCTCCAAAAACACCCACGTGTCAAATTTGGTTCCATTTTCTTGATTAGTTCTCGAGTTATGAGGAAATTTGTATTTCGTTTGTATAGGAGCCACCCCTCTCAAAGTGGGGAGAGGTTCTAATTCACCATAGAAAATATCAGAGGTGGGCACAATTCCGCTAATCCGCTAACAGCTAATTAGCTCAGCTAACATTTTGGTTAGCGGTTAGCGTTTTCGCTAATTTTTATAACCGTTAGCGTTTTTGTTAGCTTCCGCTAAATTTATGTACCGCTAAATAAACCGCTAACTTTTTTTTGGCAGAAGGAAAATTTGTGAGAAATATCACACAGGCTTCGGTTGAAGGGTTCCAAATTCCAAACTTTTGTACGTACTTTACCAGCCAAGAGCCGGGGTGGCTCTTACCGTATTAAGAATTCCTCTCCATTGTACTTCTGGGGTGACATTGCGATTCTAGTTTCGAGTGATTTTGGTTCGTTTCGCCCATTCGTTTAACGTGGTCGAAACGAACCAAAATCACTCGAAACGAGAATCGCAATGTCACCCATGGGTCCTGGGCTACTCGTTTCCAAATCGTTACGCGTCTCGGCACATGCAAGTCGGCTTCAACCTGGTCAAGCCATCTAACTCGTTTGGCCCCTCTATTCCTGGCGCCAGTGGGGCTCTTGTAGAAAACAGATTTTACTGCACAATCGTTCGGTATCCTTGCGATGTGACCGGCCCACAGTAGTCTCCCAACTTTTTCCAAATAGTGACTACAACTCATGGTGCATACGCCTATGCCACTCTCCGCTATCCGTTTGTACTCCGCCAAAAATAGTTCGCAATACCTTTCGTTCAAATACGGCAAGTGCACTTCCGTAAACAAAGTTGCTGCCTCAAGTCCGTAGAGGACTACTTTTGTACGCGGGCTCAAATAAATCGATATTTAAAAAAAATCGAGGCCTCCTACATTCACTGAAAACATCAAGGGAGATTTTTCAATTTTCTCGAACATCACTAGTTTAATAAAGTCATAAGTGTTGGGCCAAGTATCAACGCAATAAAGTTTTCACAACAACCAAGGACAATTATTATCAACAAAATATGTTTTTACAAATTTTCTACCTGCTAATTCCCTTTATTCTGATTTCATTGGATTTTTACTAAAAACTTGAAATTTTATTACTACCTTTGAAACAAAAATGATCTTTTATTGCCAAAATCAGCGCTTTTCGCTGAAGTAATGATGATTCTACAGTGCTTACAAATTTAGCTGTTAGCGGTTAGCGTTAGCTTCCGCTAAATTGTTGATTGATTTAGCGGTTAGCGGTTATCGAAGCTAACGTTTTGATTTAGCGAATTAGCTGTTAGCGAAGCTAAAATTTCGGTTAGCGGTGCCCATCTCTGGAAAATATTCATGCCCTAGAAAACTTTCACATGCCAAATATGGTTCCATTTGCTTGATTAATTCTCGAGTTATAAGGAAATTTGCATTTCATTTGTATAGGAGCCACTATTCCTAAAGTGGGGAGGGGTCCCAATTCATCATAGAAAAAAATTTTGTCTCCAAAAACACCCACGTGCCAAATTTGGTTCCATTTGCTTGATTAGTTCTCGAGTTATGAGGAAATTTGTATTTCATTTGTATAGCAGCCCCCCTCTTAAAGTGGGGAGGGGTCCTTATTCACCATAGAAAATATTCTTGCCCTCGAAAACTTTCACATGCCAAATTTTGTTCCATTTGATTGACTAGTTCTTCAGTTATGAGGAAATTTGTATTTCATGTGTATAGGATCCCCCCCTTCTAAAACGGGGAGGGGTCCCAATTCATCATTGAAAAAATTTTTGTCTCCAAAAACACCCACATGCCAAATTTGGTTCCATTTGCTTAATTACTTCTCGAGTTATGAAGAAAATTGTGTTTCTTTGGTACAGGAGCCCCCCTTCTTAAAGTGGGGAGGGGTCCTAATTTACTATAGAAAATATTCTTGCTCTCGAAAACCTTCACATGCCAAATTTGGTTCCATTTGCTTGATTAGTTCTCGAGTTATGAGGAAATTTGTATGGAAGCCCCCCCTTTTAAAGAGGAGAGGAGTTATAATTCCCCTTATAAAGAGGGGAGGGGTCTCAATTTACTATAGAATAAATTCTTATCACCGAAAACACCCACACGCCAAATTTTGTTCTATTTGCTTGATTAGTTGTCGAGTTATGCAGAAATTTGTGTTTCATTTGTATGGGAGCCCCCCTCTTAGTGTGGGGAGGGGTTTCTAACCATCACTAAAACCTTTCCTGGCCACAAAAAACCTCTACATGCATATTTTCATGCCGATTGGTTCAGTAGTTCGATTCTATAAGGAACATACGGACAGACAGACAGACAGACAGACAGACAGACAGACAGACAGACAGACAGACAGACAGACAGACAGACAGACAGACAGACAGACAGACAGACAGACAGACAGACAGACAGACAGACAGACAGACAGACAGACAGACAGACAGACAGACAGACAGACAGACAGACAGACAGACAGACAGACAGACAGACAGACAGACAGACAGACAGACAGACAGACAGACAGACAGACAGACAGACAGACAGACAGACAGACAGACAGACAGACAGACAGACAGACAGACAGACAGACAGACAGACAGACAGACAGACAGACAGACAGACAGACAGACAGACAGACAGACAGACAGACAGACAGACAGACAGACAGACAGACAGACAGACAGACAGACAGACAGACAGACAGACAGACAGACAGACAGACAGACAGACAGACAGACAGACAGACAGACAGACAGACAGACAGACAGACAGACAGACAGACAGACAGACAGACAGACAGACAGACAGACAGACAGACAGACAGACAGACAGACAGACAGACAGACAGACAGACAGACAGACAGACAGACAGACAGACAGACAGACAGACAGACAGACAGACAGACAGACAGACAGACAGACAGACAGACAGACAGACAGACAGACAGACAGACAGACAGACAGACAGACAGACAGACAGACAGACAGACAGACAGACAGACAGACAGACAGACAGACAGACAGACAGACAGACAGACAGACAGACAGACAGACAGACAGACAGACAGACAGACAGACAGACAGACAGACAGACAGACAGACAGACAGACAGACAGACAGACAGACAGACAGACAGACAGACAGACAGACAGACAGACAGACAGACAGACAGACAGACAGACAGACAGACAGACAGACAGACAGACAGACAGACAGACAGACAGACAGACAGACAGACAGACAGACAGACAGACAGACAGACAGACAGACAGACAGACAGACAGACAGACAGACAGACAGACAGACAGACAGACAGACAGACAGACAGACAGACAGACAGACAGACAGACAGACAGACAGACAGACAGACAGACAGACAGACAGACAGACAGACAGACAGACAGACAGACAGACAGACAGACAGACAGACAGACAGACAGACAGACAGACAGACAGACAGACAGACAGACAGACAGACAGACAGACAGACAGACAGACAGACAGACAGACAGACAGACAGACAGACAGACAGACAGACAGACAGACAGACAGACAGACAGACAGACAGACAGACAGACAGACAGACAGACAGACAGACAGACAGACAGACAGACAGACAGACAGACAGACAGACAGACAGACAGACAGACAGACAGACAGACAGACAGACAGACAGACAGACAGACAGACAGACAGACAGACAGACAGACAGACAGACAGACAGACAGACAGACAGACAGACAGACAGACAGACAGACAGACAGACAGACAGACAGACAGACAGACAGACAGACAGACAGACAGACAGACAGACAGACAGACAGACAGACAGACAGACAGACAGACAGACAGACAGACAGACAGACAGACAGACAGACAGACAGACAGACAGACAGACAGACAGACAGACAGACAGACAGACAGACAGACAGACAGACAGACAGACAGACAGACAGACAGACAGACAGACAGACAGACAGACAGACAGACAGACAGACAGACAGACAGACAGACAGACAGACAGACAGACAGACAGACAGACAGACAGACAGACAGACAGACAGACAGACAGACAGACAGACAGACAGACAGACAGACAGACAGACAGACAGACAGACAGACAGACAGACAGACAGACAGACAGACAGACAGACAGACAGACAGACAGACAGACAGACAGACAGACAGACAGACAGACAGACAGACAGACAGACAGACAGACAGACAGACAGACAGACAGACAGACAGACAGACAGACAGACAGACAGACAGACAGACAGACAGACAGACAGACAGACAGACAGACAGACAGACAGACAGACAGACAGACAGACAGACAGACAGACAGACAGACAGACAGACAGACAGACAGACAGACAGACAGACAGACAGACAGACAGACAGACAGACAGACAGACAGACAGACAGACAGACAGACAGACAGACAGACAGACAGACAGACAGACAGACAGACAGACAGACAGACAGACAGACAGACAGACAGACAGACAGACAGACAGACAGACAGACAGACAGACAGACAGACAGACAGACAGACAGACAGACAGACAGACAGACAGACAGACAGACAGACAGACAGACAGACAGACAGACAGACAGACAGACAGACAGACAGACAGACAGACAGACAGACAGACAGACAGACAGACAGACAGACAGACAGACAGACAGACAGACAGACAGACAGACAGACAGACAGACAGACAGACAGACAGACAGACAGACAGACAGACAGACAGACAGACAGACAGACAGACAGACAGACAGACAGACAGACAGACAGACAGACAGACAGACAGACAGACAGACAGACAGACAGACAGACAGACAGACAGACAGACAGACAGACAGACAGACAGACAGACAGACAGACAGACAGACAGACAGACAGACAGACAGACAGACAGACAGACAGACAGACAGACAGACAGACAGACAGACAGACAGACAGACAGACAGACAGACAGACAGACAGACAGACAGACAGACAGACAGACAGACAGACAGACAGACAGACAGACAGACAGACAGACAGACAGACAGACAGACAGACAGACAGACAGACAGACAGACAGACAGACAGACAGACAGACAGACAGACAGACAGACAGACAGACAGACAGACAGACAGACAGACAGACAGACAGACAGACAGACAGACAGACAGACAGACAGACAGACAGACAGACAGACAGACAGACAGACAGACAGACAGACAGACAGACAGACAGACAGACAGACAGACAGACAGACAGACAGACAGACAGACAGACAGACAGACAGACAGACAGACAGACAGACAGACAGACAGACAGACAGACAGACAGACAGACAGACAGACAGACAGACAGACAGACAGACAGACAGACAGACAGACAGACAGACAGACAGACAGACAGACAGACAGACAGACAGACAGACAGACAGACAGACAGACAGACAGACAGACAGACAGACAGACAGACAGACAGACAGACAGACAGACAGACAGACAGACAGACAGACAGACAGACAGACAGACAGACAGACAGACAGACAGACAGACAGACAGACAGACAGACAGACAGACAGACAGACAGACAGACAGACAGACAGACAGACAGACAGACAGACAGACAGACAGACAGACAGACAGACAGACAGACAGACAGACAGACAGACAGACAGACAGACAGACAGACAGACAGACAGACAGACAGACAGACAGACAGACAGACAGACAGACAGACAGACAGACAGACAGACAGACAGACAGACAGACAGACAGACAGACAGACAGACAGACAGACAGACAGACAGACAGACAGACAGACAGACAGACAGACAGACAGACAGACAGACAGACAGACAGACAGACAGACAGACAGACAGACAGACAGACAGACAGACAGACAGACAGACAGACAGACAGACAGACAGACAGACAGACAGACAGACAGACAGACAGACAGACAGACAGACAGACAGACAGACAGACAGACAGACAGACAGACAGACAGACAGACAGACAGACAGACAGACAGACAGACAGACAGACAGACAGACAGACAGACAGACAGACAGACAGACAGACAGACAGACCATTTTTAATATTCAAAATACACATTGAAAAACCTGAATTAATCCACCTAGCGGCGTGACCTAGCCTTTCTACTGCCACAATAAGCACTATTTAATTTCTCAGGAACATCTCTAATTAACTTGATTATATTTTGAAATATCCGTTCGGTATTCCTCAAAATTCTTATTTGCCAGTAAATTCACAACGTATTGCGTACAATAATTATATTTTCTTTCCTTGGGTGCAGAAATACTTGTAAGCGTCATTTATGTTACTTGAGGAACACCTTATTTAGTTTTATAACATTTACGTGATTTATAGAAACATAATGTAAACACAAAAGATAATTTTTGCAGACTTGAATGAATATATATATATATGTAAGCCATGAATTCATCCCTGTGGAGATTGCACATAACCGCACAATAATTGCACACTAGTAGTAAAAAGCTCACCGCAACTTACGAACATAGCCACCTGTCGGTTACTAGAAGAGTTACTGTCGCTCGCGCCGATACATACTCACTATTGGCGTCACTCAAATTAGTCATCTCGCTTTGCCCAATGGCTGAGTGATTTAAATCACTGGTGTGCGCTCGAGATTGTTCTTCAAACAATCGCGAATGATATACAAGAAATAAATCGTACAGGTTGATAGAATTAATCTTTGTCGCGAAATATAATAGCATTTCGATTGCTATTATGCCGAAAATGCTATAAATAAGGGATCCGACCAACTCCATTGCTAATTGAGTGGAGATCTTCAAACTTAACTTTTCTTCCGTAATCAAAGTTCGCGATTTTCTAAAGGTGCATTCCAAGGTGGTTGACAAAGTCAAGGACTTTGCTAGTAAAATCCACCCGTGCTTAAGGTGAGAAGAAGCTAGAGTAGCGAGATTAGGCCTTATAAGTAACTTTTAAAGTTTTAGACCGACTGCTAGGATAGAAGTTACCAAAAAAAAGTGACTCGTGCCCGTAAAACTTACAACTAGCAGGTAAGCTGCGTGCTACGGTAACTAAAATAACTTATCAGGCATACGCATAACGAATGTACACGTTGAACAGGGTTCCCCATTCAACGTGGGGTGTTTATTCCGGCTAGGGCAGAAGACCAATCTGCTAAGCGACCCCATCGAACACGCTGTCATCAGTCATAGGATTGACTGCTCCACTCAGCGCACTCAGAACGTGCTACGGACCGGCGCCTGCCACTCACCCTAAGGTGGCAAACGCTATACGCTCTTCATTTACATCTGGATCAGCTTGACTGCCTGGATCAGCTGATTGATCGCTGCTGCCTGTGTTATCAGGACCGTTCGGCCTGTGCTGTCGAACTGTGTGGAAGAACCAAAACAAAAAACCGCAAGTGCTAGCAAATAAGACTGTTTGCCATTGTTAGCCTTAAGTTGAGTAGCTTTACCCTGTCCCGGGACCAGTAGGCTGATGCGTTCAATAAACAGCCTGTTAGTTTGAAAACCACCTGAAAGATATCGAACTTTTGTTTGTTTTTTTCGAATTAATGAATGGTGAGATCTTTTCTCATTTAGATTCGCGTATAGTCTCGATTCTTTTAGTTCGTTTGTTTTGGAGATTTTGTAGATATTAATTGATCAGTCTGTACGAAGAATTATTGGTTTAACCCCTGTTAGGAAAAGTCAGATGAACGGTGTGATTTAGCCACTTTTAACCCGCCCGTTTTACAGAGTCTCATAGCCGGACTTTCAAAAGCGTCAGCAGCCTCCTAAACCGGAGTGGCGCTTAAGCTGCTGTGCGTTGTGTGCAACACGAACGTTACATTTTGGCGCCCAACGTGGGGCCACGACTGAAAGTGTCTTAAGAGATAGATTCGATTGATCAAAGCAAAGTAAGGAGTTAGTAAATTTAGTTCGTTTTTTCGCTACGTTACCTATCTGATTCTGAGCTTTAGTAGTACTGTTAGATTTAGTGAATAAGCAATTTCTATATTTGGTGATAGGTGAAAATTTTTTTTTAATTTATATTTAAATTTATATTTGCATTTTTTGCGATTATTGATTGTTTTTCTTTTTTGGGTATTTGGTAAAAATTTATTTCGTTTATATTTATATATTTAAAGTTAAGCAAAAACAGTTTTTATTTTGGACATTAGTGCCAAATGGATTTGTATCGTATAAACGCGAGTGACCTCGCCGAAGAGGAAATTAATTACGAGTTAGTTATTCGAGGATATCCTATAGAGGGCACACTCGAAGCTCGTCGTAGAACTCTTCGCAACCTGCTGCGGAGTTCCGATGAAAATATTCAAGTTGTGTGGTCCCCTCAGAACCTGGCTGACGATTTCAGTCATATTCCGATACAATTGCATTTAATTGAGCGAATGCTTGTCAACGGTCACAACCCGTATTGTTTTTCAAGATTAGTGCATTACTATCTCCGAGTGTCTCGTTATTATCCTGAAGAGCCTGTTTGGCAAGAAAAGAAGAAAGTGCTATTAGATGTTGTAAACCGAATGGTGAAACGGTATTATCAGGTGGAGTTTCCTGAACCTGCAATTCGTCCGGAGTCGATCACCGTTACCTCATCAAATGCTAACGTACCGTCTGCTATCCCGATTCAAAGCAGCCGACAGCAAATTGATATTCCTTTCGCATCGTCGACGTTGAATGCTCCCGGCCTAAATACGACGGGAAGAGAAGATCTCCTTACGCAGGAGGAAACCGTAGGAGGTGCAAGTGTAAACATGGAAGGTGTAGGTAGAGGTTTAATGAGTCCCCCGCTAATTTCTTTGTCTCCAGCGTTGAGCACCGGTATTGGAAAAAAATGGGAAAGTGTAATTGGACCAATTCCACGGCCAGCATCTCTAGGTGCAGTTCGTCGACCTACAGGTCCACCGCAACCGGGTGCACTTAGCCAGCCGCCGTCTGCTACAACATCGTTATTACTCCCGAACCAATATCCTCAACCAATTGCAAAAGCGACAGGTCCTGTACCGGATGTTACACAGTTACCACTATTTCCTAATGAGATTGGACAAAATTTACCGCAGTCGAGGGGCGTCGACATTATGAATGTTCCGCCTAGACCGGAAATTTTCAGCATGCAAAACGAAGAGAGACGGCCGGTTGAAATTAAAAATTCGCCAGTCCGTAACGAAACAAATGTGAACATGTTCAAAACGAGCATGTTGCCACCGAAGCCAGTGATTGCCTCTCAAGCACATGATCGTCCAGCGAGTCCGAGTAACCCGAGGGAGGAACCGATTGTACCTGCAAATTTCGGTCAACAGGATGAATACGTGCATGTATCAGAAATCGAATCGTACATTCGTTCCTATATGAATAAACTCTTCAATAAAGGACTGCAACGTCCTGCGATAGATGAGAGAGCGATAAATCATCTAGCGGATAAAATTGCGAATGTACATTTAAATGATGAAGAAGTATTCGAAGTAATTCCACGACAGTCAACAATGTTGCAGCCCCGGCAGATGGAGGTCGAGCAACCGCTGCAGTTGTCCGGTCGAGTGTCTGATCGTCGTAGTCCAGTTGTAGCTGGTAATGAACGAAATAACGCCAGAGATACGTGCTTTGGAATTTCGCCACCACGAACTGGTCGAGAAAACATTCATTTTCAGGAAGGCCCAATGGTTAATACTGCTCGTAACCGAGGCTCGGGTTTTGAGCGATCCCCGTACCAAGGCTATCCAAGGCGATTGCCTCACCAACAGTGTGCGATTATAGAAAAATGGCCAAAATTCTCGGGCGATACGAATGCGGTTCCAGTTACTGATTTTCTTCGTCAGTTAGATATTTTGTGTCGCTCATATGCGATCAGTCATCAGGAGCTGCGAATGCATGCGCACTTGTTATTCAAAGACAGTGCGTATGTATGGTATACAACCTATGAGGAGAAATTCGACAGTTGGGAAACTCTCGAACACTTCCTAAAGATGCGATATGACAACCCAAATAGAGATCGAATCATTCGTGAAGAAATGAAGTATAGAAAGCAGCGTCCAAATGAACTCTTCAGCGCATTCTTGACCGACATGGAAATGCTGGCGCAACGGCTAATGAGAAAAATGACCGAAAGAGAAAAATTTGAAATCATCGTCGAAAATATGAAACTGTCATACCGGCGACGATTGGCATTAGAACAGATTAATTCAATTGAACATCTAGCCCAGTTATGTTTTCGTTTTGATGCACTGGAAACGAACTTATACGCCAGTCAATCAAGGCCCAGCATTAATCAAATAAATTGCGACGAAGACGATGATGTACAATCCGACCAAGAGAACGAAGGATTAGTTTGCACCGTGCAATCAAGAGGACCAAAGTCATTCCCAACCCTTCGCGGAAAAAGTCAAGGACAACCGAAAGAGGAAAATCCAGAAAAGGAACCAGTTAAATGCTGGAATTGCCAACGGTCAGGTCATATGTGGAGAGAATGCGATCAGTATAAAAGAATATTTTGCCACGTTTGTGGTCATCTTGATACGACAACATACAGATGTCCCAACCAGCACAACCTAAGAAAAGGAGAAGAGGAGAAACAAAAAAACGACTAAAGGAGGAAAATATAGGGAATCCTTTTCCTCACCGTCAATCTGCAGCGATTCCCACTACACCCTATTCCCCATTTCATAAAATACACCAGATTCGTACTTCAGCTCATCGATGCCCACATTTCACTGTAAAGATTTTAGGAGAAGAAATAGAAGCTCTCGCAGATACTGGTGCTAGTATCTCCGTGATTAGCTGCATAGACTTAATACGCAAATTAGGTCTTCAAATACACCCGCTTCCGATGAAGATATCTACGGCAGATGGGACTGAATACCGATGTCTGGGATATGTTAATGTGCCGTATTCTTTCAAAACCGCCACACATATTGTGCCAACTGTTGTTGTACCCGAAGTAACCAAACGTTTAATCTTAGGAATCGATTTTCTCGATAAATTTGGGTTTCGGTAAATGTCGCCAACAAACGATATGCTTCCAGCCGGAATTTCGAAAAGTACGGAATCCATCAATCTGCTGGACCTATTTCGCGTGGAAACCTATTTCGGAGAACCGGAAAAAGATATATGTTTTCAATTACAGCCTTGTGACATAACTCCTGTACTAAATACTATGGAATCAGAACTGGATAAGAGCTTGGAGATACCGACCCTAGAAATACTCGATAGCACGCTTCAGATAAAGTAATGACATTCAAAATAAAATACGGTTATTCCTCAAACAGCTAACACGAAAGCAAAGTAGATTTACCAAACCGCGATCACAAGCCTAATGCTGTGATAATAAATAATAATTGTACGAATATTCCGTACATACCCTAGTAGTGCGATTAAGGTTCACCAAATATTACCCAAAATAATTTTAGTCTGTCTTTTCGAAGTAAACGTGTCGGTACCAAAAAAATTGCAAATGTGAATTTTCAGTAGCAAGGATTTAAATGAATTTGCTCAGAAATTGCTGAAGTTAAATTAGATTTTAATCACGAACTTTAAAAAGAAAGTCAATTAGATTTCAATTATGGCTCAGAATTTTCTGAGGTGAAATTCGGTAAAATTGAATTGATCAGAAATTTCTGATATGAAGTACGATTGCTTAGATATTTAGAATAAGTAAGGAATATAAGATGCTCAGAATTGTCTGAGGTAAAATCGGAAATGAGAATCAATTGCTCAGATTTGTCTGAGGTAAAATTGGTTAGGAGTACAATTTGCTCAGATGTTTCTGAGGTTAAATAGGAAATATTTTTGCCCAGAGGTTTCTGAGGTGATTTTAGGATGTTAGTTAGGCAATTAGGTAGGAATTTTGACTCAGATATGTCTGAGGGAGTTGTTAATGCAATGAGTAAGTCAAGTAAAAAGGTAAGTTAGAAGTTTTTTTTAGCAATTTTGGGAGCTCAGAATAGATAGTGACGGTTAATGACACTTAAAATGGTTAGTATGTTTTTGTTTAGTCTTCTTTGTTCTTTGTTTGTTTGGAGTAGTCATGTTTAGCGCTATAAAAATTTTGAAATTTTTTTTAATTTCAAAATTTTTATTTAATAAGTGTTAGCGAGAATGTAAGCCATGAATTCATCCCTGTGGAGATTGCACATAACCGCACAATAATTGCACACTAGTAGTAAAAAGCTCACCGCAACTTACGAACATAGCCACCTGTCGGTTACTAGAAGAGTTACTGTCGCTCGCGCCGATACATACTCACTATTGGCGTCACTCAAATTAGTCATCTCGCTTTGCCCAATGGCTGAGTGATTTAAATCACTGGTGTGCGCTCGAGATTGTTCTTCAAACAATCGCGAATGATATACAAGAAATAAATCGTACAGGTTGATAGAATTAATCTTTGTCGCGAAATATAATAGCATTTCGATTGCTATTATGCCGAAAATGCTATAAATAAGGGATCCGACCAACTCCATTGCTAATTGAGTGGAGATCTTCAAACTTAACTTTTCTTCCGTAATCAAAGTTCGCGATTTTCTAAAGGTGCATTCCAAGGTGGTTGACAAAGTCAAGGACTTTGCTAGTAAAATCCACCCGTGCTTAAGGTGAGAAGAAGCTAGAGTAGCGAGATTAGGCCTTATAAGTAACTTTTAAAGTTTTAGACCGACTGCTAGGATAGAAGTTACCAAAAAAAAGTGACTCGTGCCCGTAAAACTTACAACTAGCAGGTAAGCTGCGTGCTACGGTAACTAAAATAACTTATCAGGCATACGCATAACGAATGTACACGTTGAACAGGGTTCCCCATTCAACGTGGGGTGTTTATTCCGGCTAGGGCAGAAGACCAATCTGCTAAGCGACCCCATCGAACACGCTGTCATCAGTCATAGGATTGACTGCTCCACTCAGCGCACTCAGAACGTGCTACGGACCGGCGCCTGCCACTCACCCTAAGGTGGCAAACGCTATACGCTCTTCATTTACATCTGGATCAGCTTGACTGCCTGGATCAGCTGATTGATCGCTGCTGCCTGTGTTATCAGGACCGTTCGGCCTGTGCTGTCGAACTGTGTGGAAGAACCAAAACAAAAAACCGCAAGTGCTAGCAAATAAGACTGTTTGCCATTGTTAGCCTTAAGTTGAGTAGCTTTACCCTGTCCCGGGACCAGTAGGCTGATGCGTTCAATAAACAGCCTGTTAGTTTGAAAACCACCTGAAAGATATCGAACTTTTGTTTGTTTTTTTCGAATTAATGAATGGTGAGATCTTTTCTCATTTAGATTCGCGTATAGTCTCGATTCTTTTAGTTCGTTTGTTTTGGAGATTTTGTAGATATTAATTGATCAGTCTGTACGAAGAATTATTGGTTTAACCCCTGTTAGGAAAAGTCAGATGAACGGTGTGATTTAGCCACTTTTAACCCGCCCGTTTTACAGAGTCTCATAGCCGGACTTTCAAAAGCGTCAGCAGCCTCCTAAACCGGAGTGGCGCTTAAGCTGCTGTGCGTTGTGTGCAACACGAACGTTACATATATATATATATATATATATATATATATATATATATATATATATATATATATAAATAGAGCCTTAGAGCCACATACGAAACTTGTTTTGAATTGACAATATGAAATATGTCTTCATAGCAGATTTTTTGATATTTTGATATTAATACCATGCGTTCAAAAGTTAGCATCTTTGAAAAACAAGAGTTTCGATTGTGAAGAAAACGGATATCTACAACAAAATGGTTGATCTCAAAATTTTTCTATTAGTTTGCATGGCTTCAATTTTGCAATATATCTGAATTAGAAAAAATAACTGAATAGAGCATTAGATATAAAAAAGAGAAATGGAAATATTTCTTAGCTGACGCTCCTTCAGATAATTATTTTTGCATGAAAATCAAAACTTAAGCTTCTTTTGAATGTACTTTCATGAAAAGATAGTCATTAGCTTGATCGCATCGTTTTTACAATGTATCCCGTTAGTGGGTTAGGAAAACAAGATGAGGTCCAATAGTGCAAAAGCTGTGCCATAAACATGCTTGGGAATGGGAAATATGATCGATGTGATTTCCAGTGCTTGTTAATTCGATTTATTTATTGAAATATGATGCATGACATAAGATTTCTGTCTTTTAAAGTGCCACTAACGAAAACAAATCGTACAAAATTACTACCGTACAATTTTGCTCCTATTTTTATATAAATTTTCTAAGCTCTAAATCTATCTAAATGCTTAAATTAACTGCTTTTCTTCGCTTTTTGCTTTTCTTGTCTAATTGCGAGTTACAGCAAGTGAAGAAAATGACAATCGAAATCTGAAATTAAAGAAAAGAAAAAACTTTTTCCGATTGAATCCCACTACAGTGGGATTTCGAATTTGGCATGGTTCGGGTTTGGCATGGTTCGATTTTGGGAACAAAAGTATCCATTTTTGGCAACACAAAATATTTTACTTCCAAAAGTATGCTTAAATATCAGTCAGTTTCCGCATTACTTTAAATGACGAAAAAATATTGCCCTAAGTGTGTTCATGAAAAAAAGTTTGCGATCATAGAATGTTTCGAACAATAATATTTTTATTGCCTCGTGCAGGCTTCATCATATTGAACCAAATTGATTGCATATGAAAGAGGAGCCTTGCAAACCCTTAACTTCCGAATTTCATGACGATTGGGCTTGTAGTTTGAAAGTTACATAAAGAAATGTGAAAAAATTGTATTTAAAACATATTTTTGTAACATATAAGCA
Source organism: Sabethes cyaneus (assembly GCF_943734655.1). NCBI lineage: Eukaryota > Metazoa > Arthropoda > Insecta > Diptera > Culicidae > Sabethes > Sabethes cyaneus. The sequence continues at coordinate 113,816,663 of NC_071355.1, forward strand.
TTAATTCAATGTAAAGCATCACCAGATTTATTATCATTTGAAAATTACTGTTGAGATCTATCAAACGAAACCGAGTTATTGAAAATCGGACGGTTCATTCAAAAGTTATTCAAACTTTAACACTTAAGCACCGTATATTAAACCGTTAAAACGTGTAAAATCAAAACATTTCAATCAAATAGAGTAAGGAGGGGTAAAAGTGCGATGCGGGTAAAAGTGCGATTCAATGATTTATCGGTGCAGATTTCGAGTAAATTTTCTGCATTGGCATGGATGGGTGACTACTTTGACAGCTTGAATCTAACGTAAACTTTGGTTGCTTACGAAGTATAGTTGCTGAGTTATGTGCAAATGTTATTTTAGGGCGGTTTTGATGTAATTTTTCGTTATACGGCAAATACGATATTAACAGGAGGATATTACTTGTTGAAAATTTGTAGCAGCGTTTCACATCACTCAGATATCTGTTTTGAAAATACGGCGAAAATAATTTACAAAATATATTTCGCTTTTCCGTAATTCTATCTAACCCCGTCAAGCGCCTAGCGGGGTAAAAGTTCGATTCACGGACGGGGCAAAAGTACGATTCATGAACGAGGCAAAAATGTATAGCTAATTATATACAGCTTTAGGCACTATATTACAGATACTAGAAATGAAAGATCTGCAGAAAACTGTGTGCTCTATAGATGTTGGCCGAAGCAAAACAATGTGTTTCCGCTGATGAAACAAAAAACAAAGGTTTGGAAAAGTTTCGATCTAATGGAGGCTGCAATACACCAGCGCAAAATAGAAAAGGTGCAAATTGAGAATATTCCTTACCAAAACATAACGCAGATTGAAGATAATATGGTTTTGTTAGCTACTGCTGGGCTAATTTTATGGATTCTAGCTTCGAACTTTTGCCTCGCGGTATTCGAACTTTTGCCCCGCTGGTGGGGTAAAAGTGCGAATCTGCACTTGATCAGAAGAAAGAAGAATTTATTTTGCAAAACACTAATACCGCAGATGATTTATAGTTGAATGTGAAGACATAGAATTACTGCATCATTATAAAATATATTATGTTGTTGTCCTTCTTTATATCTCACGAAAATTGATGACAACTTCAAACATCGCACTTATGCCCCGCCCTACTCTATTGATTGTATTCAATGTGTGTTATGTATGTGTGTATGTATGTATGTATGTATGTGTGTGCGTATGTATGTGTGTGCGTATGTATGTGTGTGCGTATGTATGTATGTATGTATGTATGTATGTATGTATGTATGTATGTATGTATGTATGTATGTATGTATGTATGTATGTATGTATGTATGTATGTATGTATGTATGTATGTATGTATGTATGTATGTATGTATGTATGTATGTATGTATGTATGTATGTATGTATGTATGTATGTATGTATGTATGTATGTATGTATGTATGTATGTATGTATGTATGTATGTATGTATGTATGTATGTATGTATGTGTGTATGTATGTATGTGTGTATGTATGTATGTGTGTATGTATGTATGTGTGTATGTATGTATATGTGTGTTTGTGATGGCAATTTGCAATTTTGAATTTGCATTGAGATTCAAGGAGAGTGTGAAACATGTCAATTGTCTGAAGTTTTTGAAGCCTCTTAGTGGAATACGAACTCTGAAATTAAAGAAAAGAAAAAACTTTTTCCGACTAACTTCCACTATTTAAAATTTATTCGCGACAGATACGTATACACTTCGAAATAAGACACTGATGAAGCCTACACGTTGTAGGCGAACTACGCATCTGTCGCAAATAAATATTAAATACAGTAGGATTTCGAATTTGGCAACAAATGCGTGTCGCCTATGTTGCCAAAATCGAAACCGTGCCAAAATCAAGACCCTTTTTGATATGACAAAATTGAATGTAAATGCATTGGAAATTGACTAAATGTTATTAATCAACGATTGCATTTCTTTTTTCACAAAATCCGCCAAGACCTATCCATGCAGTGTAAGTAAGTTTTTGGTGACCTACGGTAAGACATAGTCCTACAGCAACAAAAATATTGTTGTTCGAAACATTCTATAATCGCAAATTTTTTTCATGAACACACTTAGGGCAATATTTTTTCGTCATTTAAAGCATGTATGCGGAAACTGACTGATATTTAAGCATACTTTTGGAAGTAAAATATTTTGTGTTGCCAAGAACGGATACTTTTGGTGCCAAAATCGAACCATGCCAAAACCGAACCATGCCAAATTCGAAATCCCACTGTAGTGGGATTCAATCGGAAAAAGTTTTTTCTTTTCTTTAATTTCAGATTTCGATTGTCATTTTCTTCACTTGCTGTAACTCGCAATTAGACAAGAAAAGCAAAAAGCGAAGAAAAGCAGTTAATTTAAGCATTTAGATATAGTGGTGTAAAGGATTTAATATACTAATGGATTGATTTTTCCAGATAAACTTATATAAATTGCAAACAATTTTTGCGCATCGATAGATGCTGTTTCCAATCAATAAATACTAGAGCTTAGAAATTTTATATAAAAATAGGAGCAAAACATTGTACGGTAGTAATTTTGTACGATTCGTTTTCGTTAGTGATACTTTTAAAGACAGAAATCTTATGTCATGCATCATATTTCAATAAATAAATCGAATTGACAAGCACTGAAAATCACATCGATCATATTTCCTTTTCTCAAGAATGTTTATGGCACAGCTTTTGCACTATTCGACCTCATCTTGTTTTCCTAACCCTCTAACGGGATACATTGTAAAAACGATGCGATCAAGCTAATGACTATCTTTTCATGAAAGTACATTCAAAAGAAGCTTAAGTTTTGATTTTCATGCAAAAATAATTATCTGAAGGAGCGTCAGCTAAGAAATATTTCCATTTCTCTTTTTTATATCTAATGCTCTATTCAGTTATTTTTTCTAATTCAGATATATTGCAAAATTGAAGCCATGCAAACTAATAGTAAAATTTTGAGATCAACCATTTTGTTGTAGATATCCTTTTTCTTCAAAAGCGAAATATAATAATAATTTTTCTGAACTCTTGTTTTTCAAAGATGCTAACTTTTGAACGCATGGTATTAATATCAAAATATCAAAAAATCTGCTATGAACACATATTTCATATTGTCAATTCAAAACAAGTTTCGTATGTGGCTCTAAGGCCTGAATGTTAAGGCTGTCTGTAGACCCGTTAGAGGGGTAATTTCTAATTTTATATATATATATATATATAATATAATTTATGGAAACTTTCAGTAATGTTCACTGTGCATAAAAAGGGTGACAAAAGAGTTGTAAAAAATTATAGAGGTATAACATCTCTTTGCGCATGTTCTAAAGTGTTTGAAATAATCATACACGATGCCCTATTTACAAGCTGTAAACACTACGTCTCACTAGGCCAACATGGATTCTATCCCAAACGCTCGACTACTACAAATCTTATACAATTTACTGCAACATGCTTACAAACCATGAGCCTAGGTGCCCAGATTGATGTGGTTTATACGGATTTGAAAGCTGCTTTCGATCGGGTTGACCATAGCATATTACTGGCCAAATTGGAGAAACTTGGAGTTAATTCTGCGCTTGTGCGATGGTTTCGATCCTACCTGTTAAATCGAATGCTATGTGTGAGGAGTGGTAATCAACAATCTGAATGTTTTACGAATCTTTCCGGTGTTCCGCAGGGCAGCAACCTAGGACCGCTGCTCTTCATGCTGTTTATTAACGATATATCGGCCTTGCTTCCAGACGATTACCACTTGCTATTTGCAGATGATATCAAACTGTTTAGAATCGTCAGCAGTACCGCAGACTGTCTAGAACTCCAGAGTTTAGTAGACATTTTCATGCAGTGGTGTTCCAGAAATCTACTTACTGTTGGTATCGAGAAGTGCTGTGTTATTTCATTTCACCGAAAATCCAGCCCAGTGATATTTAATTACACAATGTGTGGTCAGGCAGTTGCTAGAGTAAACCTGGTTCGTGATTTGGGTGTGACCTTGGATACCCCACTTACATTTGGCCCACACTACAATGAAATAATCGCTAAGGCGAATCGGCAACTTGGATTTATGTTTAAGATAGCTGAGGAATTTCGCGATCCTGTGTGCCTTCGATCGCTTTAGTGTTGCCTTGTGCGAGCTCTTCTTGAGACCAACTCGGTCGTTTGGTGTCCTTTCTATGCTAATTGGATTTCGAGAATAGAAGCCGTGCGGCGAAAATTTGTGCGATATGCTCTACGTTTCCTCCCATGGCGTAATCGATTCCAGCTACCAGCATACACCGAGCGCTGTCAGCTTCTTGGAATACAGACTCTGGAACGTAGACGATTCGTAGCGCAAGCTGTGTTTGTGGCAAAAGTTCTGTCCGGCGAAATTGATGCTCCGAGTATTCTGCAGCAGCTAAACTTGTACGCACCGGAAAGACCGTTGAGGCCCAGGAATCTTTTTTTTTACCCCATCGAAGTGCATCGTACGGACAACATGATCCTATCCGCTATATGCCGGCAAGTCTCAACGCAGTTGCTGACTTATTTGATTTCAACACTACCACTTCAGCGTTTAAGTCACGGCTTCGTAGATAGCTGTGCTCTTTGTGTTTGTGTATTGTTAGTTTTATCATAAAGACAACCACTTTGTTAAATGATATTTTTTTCAAACAAATAAACAAATAAACGTATTTTCATAGCCTCCATTGCATTCAATGAAGAATTGATCCTGAATATTTCGCTCTTTTCTTTTAAACATTCACTTAAACAATAGCACTCACAGATTCTTATAAACATACATATGCCAGAAATGCAGTTTACATTAGTCTTTGATCTGATTATCTGATATAGTCCTACGTCACCCTTTCGTACAACCCTTAGGGCTGTATACCTTGTAGTTTTTTTTAAAATTTGTATCTCCAAAACAAAAAAAGATACGTTTCTAAAATTTTGATATGTTATGTAAAAAAACTCAAACTTTCAGAAAAAAATATAAAAACTGGGATATTTTTAGGTATTACAACATGAAAACACTAAAATTCAATGATTTTAAAAGTAAGCAAAATTTGGGTTTCGATCCAATATTTTTCACAGAAAGCTCATGTAGGCTTCAATTTTTCTTAAAAGCTCATCATCGTATCTTGCATTTGCTATCAAAATCATTAAAATCGGTTGAGTGAATCAAAAGTTATGAATTTTTTAAAAAAAGGTGATTTTTTGAACCATCCTAAGTCAAAAGGGGGATCCCTAAGCGCCAAATAAAAAATATAGGTCATAAATTTTCGAAAAACGAACAAACATGCAAAATTTGAGCAAAATCGGAGCACTTTTTGTCGTGAAATTGCTAAGTGGGTACACCTGTACCCGGTTGATCAGATTGCGTTAATTTTTTGGTTGATCAATTGAGGGTTAATCAATATGGACTGATTGAATATAATCGTTAAGATTTAGGACGAAACCCCTCAATTTAAAAAAATATGACTCGTTTTCACAAAAACCCGAATTAATCCACCTAGCGGCGTGACCTAGCCTTTCTACTGCCACAATAATCACTATTTAATTTCTCAGGAACATCTATAATTAACTTGATTATATTTTGAAATATCCGTTCTGTACAACGTATTGCGTACAATAATTATATTTTCTTTCCTTGGGTGCAGAAATACTAGTAAACGTCATTTATGTTACTTGATGAACACCTTATTTAGTTTTATAACATTTACGTGATTTATAGAAACATAATGTAAACACAAAAGATAATTTTTGCAGACTATATATATATATATATATATATATATATATATATATATATATATATATATATATATATATATATATATATATATATATATATATATAAATATAATGGATGGTAAATGGTTGCATAATGCGCTCCAGAACTACCACGAAGTTCCACAGCCTCTTATTTAGCAACTCCTCTCTCTACCTCCCCGTGGTACCATCCGGGATACGTTCCTTAGTGGAAATCGGACTACCGGTGGAAACTAGGGTCGTATGCGGACAGAGAAGGGGGCACTCATGCGAAGGCTGAGTGTAAACTCTCCGCCTGCAAATGACGGATCTCGGTAGAAGCATGTTCGATGAACCTGAAAATACTGAGAACCTGAGCAGAGGGTCCAAAGCCCTCAAAGGAGGATGGTTTTAATAGCTGTTATCCATGGTTAAAAGTAAAAACAAGAATGGATAAACCCCTAATCCAAGGTGTCATGCGACCCGTGGAAGGGTATGGTAGTAGTACCAGAGCGCCCTCCACAATAAACAGCCCTTAACGCATCATGAGGGGCTCTGATGCGGCGGACTCTTCTTTCCCCTCAACTCGTGGGATTCTATATGAGCAATCAAAATAAAACATTAACTTCAGTGAGCGCGGACGGATTAAATAATCCGTTCGCAAGAAGTGGTATCCAGAGGTCTCCGCCGATGGATACCAGTAGAAGCGCCAGCGTGAGCGGAAAGGGAAACGGCACACCTGTCGGTCCAACTGCATCTACGCCGGACGCAGCAACGAACGGCCCGTCGCTAATAAAAGCAGTGGCAGGCAAGAGAGACATGCTACTAAGAGTGGTAGCGGCATCTCATCAACTCGATGCCATTATCGAGTTCGTGGCAGGTCGCAGCACCTTAGCGAAGGACCTGAAACAAAGTCTGCTTATGCTTCGGAGCACCATGCGTGCTGCGACGAAGGTGCACAGCGAACTCGAAGCGCGAGTAAAAGTGGCAGAGAAAGAGAAGACGCTTGTATCAAGGTCTGCACAAACGGATGGCTGCCCGTCAATGGCTGACCATTCCGTGGCACTCGCGACTATGGAGCACTCTAACGACAAGGCATCCGCCAAACGCGCAAGGCAGTCCCCAGGGGAAGAAACCCCCACGGGTCCAAAGAAGCGCATGATAGCAGAGGGTCGTAAGCCAACCGAAGAACCTACTGAGGGTAACAAGACGCTGTTAGCGTCCGACAACCAGTGGGAGTTGGTCAAAAAGAAGAAGGTCAGGAAGAAAGAGGAGGATCGAGCTCCACCGAAAGTGGCTAGGAAAAAAAGGAGCAAAGGAGATGCCCTTATCCTCAAAACTGAGGGGCCGAAATATGCGGAAGTTTGAAAGCCCATGAGAGGGCATGATCAGTTGAAGGGTCTTGGCGCGGATGTGCGGAGTATCCGCCGCTCTCGCACAGGCGACATGATTCTTGAACTCAAAAAGAATGCCACTGAAAAGGGTTCTGCTTACAAAGTGCTGGCAGAAAAGGTCCTTGACGATAGCGTGCAGATCCGCGCACTAACGCCCGAGATGACTCTCCAGCTTAAAAACCTGGACGAGATCACCCAAGCGGGCGAACTAGCACGAGCTCTCAACGAGCAATGCAAAGTGGTGGTGACTACCGAGGCAGATCGTCTGCGTAAGGGACCGGCGGAAACCCAGTAGCAACTATAAGACTTCCACTGGAAGACGGAAATGCAGCCCTGAAAGTGGCTAAGCTGAAGGTGGGATGGTCCGAGTGCCCTCTGAGCGTGTTCCAGCAGCCGGAGGCCTGCTTCCGGTACTTTGAGAGAGGGCACAGGTCCTGGAGCTGTAAGGGGCCAGACTGAAGCCACTTGTGTAGGAGATGTGGCGGTACGGGCCATATAGCGAGGGACTGTACTGCGCCACCCAAGTGCCTAATATGTACCGGCCAACGGGACGCTAAGCACACAACAGGAGGCCCGAAGTGCCCGGCAGGCGCGCCGGCGACTAAAACACGGGCGTAGTGCAGGTAACGCAACTGAACTTGAACCACTGCCACGCGGCCCAGCAGCTGTTGTACCAAGCAGTTACTGAGTCGTTGACGGACATTGCCATCATCTCGGACCCATACCGCATCCCTGCCGGAAACGGTAACTGGGTGTCAGATAGGTCCGGGAAAGCGGCTATATGGACGACAAGCAGGTTCCCGGTTCAAGATGTTGTGTCAACTGCAGACGAGGGATTCGTGGTTGCCAAAGTGGGTGGAGTGTTCTACTGCAGCTGTTATGCTCCGCCGAGTTGGTCGATCGAGCAGTTTACGCGGATGGTAGACCGAGTATCAGTTGTGCTGACTGGTCTAAGGCCGTTGGTTGTGGCGGGCGACTTTAACGCTTAGGCGGTAGAGTGGGGAAGTCGTCGCACGAACCATAGGGGTCGGATTCTGCTTGAGGCTCTGGCAAAGCTTAACGTAGACCTGGCCAACGTCGGCACCACAAGTACCTTCAGCAGGAATGGTGCAGAGTCTATTATCGACGTGACATTCGGCAGCCCTGGTCTGATAGGAGACTGGAGGGTCAATGGCTACACTCACGGTGACCAACAGGCGGTCCGCTATGGTGTTGGTCAGATAACGAGGCGGCAGGCGGCGGGTAGAGCCAACACTCCAACCACCCGTGGGTGGAAGACATCATACTTCGATCCTGAAGTATTTGTGGAAGCGATCCGAAGAGAGTGCGGTGATCGCGATATGCCCGATCCGAACGCTGATCATTTGGTTGAGGTGCTGTCGCGAGCGTGTGACGCCACCATGCCTAGGAAAAGCCGACCAAGGTATGGTAGGTCACCGGTTTACTGGTGGACAGAAGAAATTGCGGAACTCTGCGGAGCCTGCTTTCGTGCAAGAAGAATTATGCAAAGAGCTCGTTCGGACGAGGGCAGAGCAGAATGTCGAGTAGCACTAGTTGCTGCACGCGCAGCGCTTAAGAGTGGGATAATAGCTAGCAAGCGAGCCTGCTTTGAAAGATTATGTGCCAGTGCCAATGCGAACCCGTGGGGTGATGCCTACAGGATAGTAATGGCAAAGGCCAAGGGCGTGATGGCACCCGCAGAGCGATCGCCAGAGATGCTGGAGCGGGTCATTGAGGGCCTCTTTCCGCGCCACGAGCCAAGGCCCTGGCCTCAGGCCGCTGAGTCGTCCCACGGCCGACGTTCCAGTATCTCAGACCATAGCGTAGGATGGTCGGTCTCTGTGCCGAACATCCAAAGTAACGTACGGTGGTTTAGAGGTCGGGGAGGAAGTAACGGTTACGAACGAGGAACTCATTGAGATCGCTAAATCCCTAAAGGTGAGCAAGGCACCGGGACCAGCCGGAATCCCGAATATGGCCCTTAAAGCGGCTATTCTGGAGGCTCCCGAATTATTCGGGGCAGTAATGAGTAGATGCCTGGAAGCTGGCAACTTCCCGGACAGATGGAAACGACAAAATCTGGTCCTATTGCCGAAGCCGGGAAAACCTCCGGGTGTCCCCTCGTCATATAGGCCGATCTGTCTGCTCGATACTGCCGGCAAGATGCTGGAAAGGGTTATCCTTAACAGACTCGTACAGTACACTGAGGGTACAAACGGTCTGTCAAGGAACCAATTCGGCTTCCGAAGAGGCAAATCTACGGTGGATGCCATCTTGTCTGTCACTAAGACAGCCGAGGTGGCGATTCAGCGTAAGAGGACAGGTGCGCAGTTGTCACGCTCGACGTGAGAAATGCGTTTAATAGCGCTAGCTGGGACTCCATAGCCAACTCGCTTCGGAACGTCCAAGTGCCGGTGTCGCTGTACAGGATCCTGGAAAATTATTTCCAGAATCGTGTGCTATGCTACAACACGGAGGAGGATCAGAAGTGCGTTCCAATCACCGCAGGGGTCCAGCAAGGCTCCATACTGGGCCCGGTGTTGTGGAACGTCATGTATGACGAGGTGTTGAAGCTAAAGTTCCCGGTAGGGGTGGTGATAGTTGGCTTTGCAGACGATATCACCTTGGAAGTCTACGGTGAATCTATCAGAGAGGTTGAGTTGACGGCTGCCCATTCTATAAGCATTGTTGAAGATTGGATGCGATGCAGGAAACTGGAGCTAGCGCATCATAAAACGGAGGTTATCGTGGTGAACAACCGCAAGTCGGTACAGCAAGCAAAGATCAGTGTCGGGGACTGCACTATTTCGTCAACGCGGTCCTTAAAACTTCTGGGAGTCATGGTCGACGACAAGCTCAAGTTCGGGAGCCACGTCGACTATGCCTGCAAGAAGGCTTCCACAGCTATTTCGGCATTGTCTCGTATGATGTCTAATAGCTCTGCGGTATATGGCAGCAAGCGAAGGCTATTAGCCAACGTGGTCCAATCTATACTTAGGTATGGCGGACCGGTGTGGTCATCGGCGTTAGGTACCAAAAGCTATCTAGCCAAGCTGGAAAGCACCTATCGTCTCATGTGCTTGAGAGTGGCGAGTGCGTATCGCACAGTTTCACATGACGCAATCTGCGTCTTAGCAGTTATGATGCCTATTGGCATTATCATCAGCGAAGACGTAGAGTGCTTCAACCAACGTGGAACTAGAGGCATACGGAGTACCACAAGATCGGCCTCGATGACCACATGGCAGCGGGCATGGTCTAATTCCGCAAAAGATCGGTGGACACATCGACTTATCCCGGAACTATCTGGGTGGGTCAACAGGAGCCACGGCGAAGTCAACTTCCACCTGACACAGATTATGTCAGGGCATGGTTGCTTCAGACAGTATCTGCATAAGTTTGGGCATGCGGAGTCCCTCGCGTGTCCCGAATGCGTGGATGTTGAGGAAACGGCAGAACATGCTTTCTTCATATGCCCTCGTTTCGCGGGCGCGAGAAGCAGCATGATGGCAGTGAGCGGACAGGACACTACCCCGGATAACTTAGTCCAAAAGATGTGTTCCAGCTCGGACATCTGAGGAGCGGTCAATGCGGCTGCTACCCAGATTGTACTCGAGCTACAAAACCACTGGAGAGCCGATCAACGGCGAATAAACAGCCTAACTACCATAGTCCAGTAGTTATCTAAGCGAGTGCATTAAGCACAATAGCCCCTCCCTGAAGTAATACCGATAAGGTGGTGCCAGGGGGAATTGAGGCTGGAGACTCGAGTAGGGTTTTAGTGGGTCGGGATCCTCACGCCCCATTAGGGGGGTCGGGATACCTAAACCCCACTCCCTGAGTTATCTTCGCAGGTGTCTGATAGTACCGTAGAAGATTCTAAGGTGCTCAGCAGATTTCCCAACTCGTAATATATATATATATATATATATATATATATATATATATATATATATATATATATATATATATATATATATATATATATATATATATATATATATATATATATATGTATATATATATATAGTTATGCACCTGAGACCCACATTCCACACTCCATACTAACAGTCACGCCACCGTAACCGGATCACCGTCAGCGGATTTTGTGCAGCGTTAACATTTAATAACAAGTTAGGGCAATCAGAATTCTAGATAGGAGCCGGCAGTTCGATTTGAATAGCAAGTGTGAGTACATCGTAAGGCAGGTTAAAGATAAGTGAAAATAAAATTGTTTTTTTATGAACGAGTAAATGCCGTCCTTATAATTGGCGCAGCCGTCCGGAGTCGGCTGAGTGTTACAAGAAAAAACAGTGGAACAGTTACGAACTAAAAACCGCAACTAAAGTGACCCCGCGAGGAACATTACAAATCTGAGCATCGGAGACAAGCAGACAGAAAAGTCGTCAAAGAGTTGAGGGTCCCCCATCTAGTAACACCTGGAGAACCAGCACCGTCAGCCCGGCCTACGCGACACGACAACAGCAAACCATGGAAAACAAAATTTTACTAGAGGAAATGGATGCAATAACTCTTCTACTTTACATGGACACAACGAATAAAATTTTAGAAAACCTGAAAGATACAATCCTGAGAACCCGGATAAAACTCGCAAACAGTAAGTTACTCTCGCTAAACGAAATACTTATCATAGAAACACTACTTAACGAACAAGGGATAGAAACACAATTCCCCGAAGAAGCCCTCAATTATGCCGAACCTAAGATAGTAAGCAAAGGCGACCTTTTAATGTACATTTTGCAGATTCCAAAAGTCAAAGAGAAATGCGAAATTATTCAGATTATACCATTAACGGTACAGAACGCCGTTATAATAAATCTGCCCCCATACGTCGTTCGCAGTGGAAAAGAACTTTTCAGCACTTCTAATCCCGATAATAAAATTCAAAGAGATAACTTTCTGAAGCCGCTAAGGAATAACTGTTCAGTTCACATAATTTCAGGCAAACGAAGTAATTGCAGTGCGATTTTTGATAATAGCACAAGAATTGCATTAATATCAAACAACAAAATTTTGATAAATAATGCCAGAGGGGTACACATGAAATCAACTTGTGGACCACATGACCGTACGCTTAATGGAAATTTTTTCATATCATTCTACAATTGTAGCGTACAGATTGATGAACAGACTTTCACGTCAAAAGAATTAGTTGACAATGCGAAAGAACTTCAAGGAGCCTTCCCAAGCCTAGCGATAGAATGGAATATCGCAAAGCAACATGACATTCCACGTATCCACAACGAGACCATAAGCAACAGAATTCAGCTGGAGCACGTGCAGTTGAAGTTATTCGAACACAGAAATCTTCTACTTTCTACAGTCGGAGGACTATCAACAATCACGGTAATTTTAATTGTCATAACACTGACCTGTCTTTTTAGGAAGAGAGTAGTTATCAAATTCGGAAATTGCGAGGAACAACCATCCCATAGGAATTAATTAAAAGTCCGAGGACGTCCTTTATTCTACCCCCGGAGGAGTTATGCACCTGAGACCCACATTCCACACTCCATACTAACAGTCACGCCACCGTAACCGGATCACCGTCAGCGGATTTTGTGCAGCGTTAACATTTAATAACAAGTTAGGGCAATCAGAATTCTAGATAGGAGCCGGCAGTTCGATTTGAATAGCAAGTGTGAGTACATCGTAAGGCAGGTTAAAGATAAGTGAAAATAAAATTGTTTTTTTTATGAACGAGTAAATGCCGTCCTTATAATTATATATATATATATATATATATATATATATATATATATATATATATATATATATATATATATGTATATATATATATGTATATATATATATATATATATATATATATATATATATATATATATATATATATACAAATATATATATATATATATATATATATAAATATATCAAATCTTATACAATTTACTGCAACATGCTTACAAACCATGAGCCTAGGTGCCCAGATTGATGCGGTTTATACGGATTTGAAAGCTGCTTTCGATCGGGTTGACCATAGCATATTACTGGCCAAATTGGAGAAACTTGGAGTTAATTCTGCGCTTGTGCGATGGTTTCGATCCTACCTGTTAAATCGAATGCTATGTGTGAGGATTGGTAATCAACAATCTGAATGTTTTACGAATCTTTCCGGTATTCCGCAGGGCAGCAATCTAGGGCCGCTGCTCTTCATCCTGTTTATTAACGATATATCGGCCTTGCTTCCAGACGATTACCACTTGCTATTTGCAGATGATATCAAACTGTTTAGAATCGTCAGCAGTACCGCAGACTGTCTAAAACTCCAGAGTTTAGTAGACATTTTCATGCAGTGGTGTTCCAGAAATCTACTTACTGTTGGTATCGAGAAGTGCCGTGTTATTTCATTTCACCGAAAATCCAGCCCAGTGATATTTAATTACACAATGTGTGGTCAGGCAGTTGCTAGAGTAAACCTGGTTCGTGATTTGGGTGTGACCTTGGATACCCCACTTACATTTGGCCCACACTACAATGAAATAATCGCTAAGGCGAATCGGCAACTTGGATTTATGTTTAAGATAGCTGAGGAATTTCGCGATCCTGTGTGCCTTCGATCGCTTTAGTGTTGCCTTGTGCGAGCTCTTCTTGAGACCAACTCGGTCGTTTGGTGTCCTTTCTATGCTAATTGGATTTCGAGAATAGAAGCCGTGCGGCGAAAATTTGTGCGATATGCTCTACGTTTCCTCCCATGGCGTAATCGATTCCAGCTACCAGCATACACCGAGCGCTGTCAGCTTCTTGGAATACAGACTCTGGAACGTAGACGATTCGTAGCGCAAGCTGTGTTTGTGGCAAAAGTTCTGTCCGGCGAAATTGATGCTCCGAGTATTCTGCAGCAGCTAAACTTGTACGCACCGGAAAGACCGTTGAGGCCCAGGAATCTTTTGTTTTGACGTAGGACTACGTCTTACGGCAAGTTTTGAGATAGGGTGTCATTCCAAAAAATCGAAAAATGCGAGCGTCACGAAAAATGAAAGGTTTTGAGCGCTAATAGCTCAGCGGTTTTCCGATCGATTTACAATATTCTTACACCAACCGATCGGAAAATCTTCTAAGAATTGACCCAAATGAAGAAAAGTATGGATTTTTGATGTTGAACTATTGAAAAATTGAAAATAATGAACCTATGTTTTACCAGAATTCTCGCTTCGTGATTGGTTGGAAGATTCTTTACGATGATCTGAACCTATACCAATTTAACATCTGTGCTTGGGAAATAAGCTAAAACAAGTGACAAAGTTTCTTCTTTTCAACAAGATTTCTTAACACCGCGGTTCAACTTAGACCATTTTGATGTCCTTGCTTGGGAAGTACGCCAGAGAGAGTGACAAAGCCCCCTCGTACCGACAGATTTCTTACGAACGCGATTAAACCTAGTCCCATCTGATGTCTGTGTTAGGGAAATGTGCCAGAAAAAATGACATAAGCTCGTTGTCCCAACAGATCGCAAATTCTTTACTGCGTGACGATTAAACCTCGGCGAATTTGATATCTGTGTTGGAAAAATGTGCTACAGCTGTAGTGTTCGGTTATAATACGGCTTTGTATGAATACGCATGTTTGCCGTTTCATTAGAAGTGTAGTGAAAAGATGTGCTGTTGATAAAATAGGATTGAATTGGTAAAATCCTTTCAACGTGGGAAACCATGGATAATAAAAACAATATTTAATTTCAGTAAGGTAGCAGGAAAGAAATAGTTTGTGTTCTTGATTTTGTTAAATTGTTTTCAAATGCACAATCTTTTGAGAGTTGAGCGTATGCAATAGTACTACTTTGATAAATGTTACATACAACGCATGTAGCATGTATATATGTTGCATATAGCATGTATACATGAAGAATCGAATGATTACAAGCATGAATACATGCTACTATCACTACAAAGAGACTTACGTAGTCCTGCGTCACCTATATATGCGGTCGTGTCTTGTACACAACCCCTCTGATTTTTTACCCCATCGAAATGCATCGTACGGATAACATGATCCCATCCGCTATATGTCGGCAAGTTTTAACGCAGTTGCTGACTTATTTGATTTCAACACTACCACTTCAGCGTTTAAGTCACGGCTTCGTAGATAGCTGTGCTCTTTGTGTTTGTGTATTGTTAGTTTTATCATTAAGACAACCATTTTGTTAGATGATATTTTTTTCAAACAAATAAACAAATAAACGTATTTTCAGAGCCTCCATTGCATTCAATGAAGAATTGATCCTGAATATTTCGCTCTTTTCTTTTAAACATTCACTTAAACAATAGCACTCACAGATTCTTATAAACATACATATGCCAGAAATGCAGTTTACATTAGTCTTTGATCTGATTATCTGATATAGTCCTACGTCACACTTTCGTACAACCCTTAGGGCTGTATACCTTGTAGTTTTTTTTTAAATTTGTATCTCCAAAACAAAAAAAGATACGTTTCTAAAATTTTGATATGTTATGTAAAAAAACTCAAACTTTCAGAAAAAAATATAAAAACTGGGATATTTTTAGGTATTACAACATGAAAACACTAAAATTCAATGATTTTAAAAGTAAGCAATATTTCTTTTAAAATCAATATTTTTCACAGAAAGCTCATGTAGGCTTCAATTTTTCTTAAAAGCTCATCATCGTATCTTTCATTTGCTATCAAAATCATTAAAATCGGTTGAGTGAATCAAAAGTTATGAATTTTTTAAAAAAAGGTGATTTTTTGAACCATCCTAAGTCAAAAGGGGGATCCCTAAGCGCCAAATAAAAAATATAGGTCATAAATTTTCGAAAAACGAACAAACATGCAAAATTTGAGCAAAATCGGAGCACTTTTTGTCGTGAAATTGCTAAGTGGGTACACCTGTACCCGGTTGATCAGATTGCGTTAATTTTTTGGTTGATCAATTGAGGGTTAATCAATATGGACTGATTGAATATAATTGTTAAGATTTAGGACGAAACCCCTCAATTTAAAAAAAATATGACTTGTTTTCACAAAAACCCGAATTAATCCACCTAGCGGCGTGACCTAGCCTTTCTACTGCCACAATAATCACTATTTAATTTCTCTCGAACATCTATAATTAAGTTGACTATATTTTGAAATATCCGTTCTGTATTCCTCAAAATTCTTATTTGCCAGTCAAATTCACAACGTATTGCGTACAATAATTATATTTTCTTTCCTTGGGTGCAGAAATACTAGTAAACGTCATTTATGTTACTTGATGAACACCTTATTTAGTTTTATAACATTTACGTGATTTATAGAAACATAATGTAAACACAAAAGATAATTTTCGCAGACTTGAATGAATATATATATACATATATATATATATATATATATATATATATATATATATATATATATATATATATATATATATATATATATATATATCTATATATATATATATATATATATATATATATATATATATATATATATATATATATATATATATATCTATATATATATATATATATATATATATATATATCTATATATCTATCTATATATATATATATATATATATATATATATATATATCTATATATATATATATATATATATATATATATATATCTATATATATATATATATATATATATATATATATATATATATATATATCTATCTATATATATATATATATATATATATATATATATATATACTAGCTGACCCGACAAACTTCGTATTGCCACAAATTAACCTGTGTTGTACATATATCATGAATCTCGGATGATCTTTATCACAATCTCGAGTTTTGCAAGCCCCCCAGTGGGCGGCGCTTCCGACGGCGGGTCACCGGCAACACTCGCGACCGTCTCGTCCTGAATGATCTAGTGTTACTATGGATAGTTTTTGTGGTCTTGTATTGACTAATGTATAATGGAAGAGTCTCGAATTTCTCGAGTTCGATTAGTTTTTGAGTTTCGCAAAAATTTCTGTTTTATTTGTATGAGAGTCCATATCCCCCTACCACAGGGGTGAGAGGTCTCTAACTATCGTAAAATAAATTCAAGACTCCAAAATGTCCCACATGCCAAATTTGGTTCCATTTGCTTGATTAGTTCTAGAGTTATGAGGAAACTTGTATTTCATTTGTATAGGAGCCCCCTTCCTAAAGTGGGGAGGGGTCCCAATTCATCATAGAAAATAATTTTGTCTCCAAAAACACCCACGTGCCAAATTTTGTTCCATTTGCTTGATTAGTTCTCGAGTTATGAGGAAATTTGTATTTCGTTTGTATAGGAGCCCCACCTCTTAAAGTGGGGAGGGGTCCTTATTTACCATAGAAAATATTCTTGCCCTCGAAAACCTTCACATGCCAAATTTGGTTCCATTTGCTTGATTAGTTCTCGAGTTATGAAGAAATTTGTATGGAAGCCCCCCCTTTTAAAGAGGAGAGGAGTTATAATTCCCCTTGTTTTTTTTTTTTTTTTACGAGTTGGGAAATCTGCTGAGCGCCTTAGAAGATACGGTACTATCAGACACCTGAGAAGATACCTCAGGGAGTGGGGTTTAGGTATCCCGACCCCCCTAATGGGGCGTGAGGATCCCGACCCACTAAAACCCTACTCGAGTCTCCAGCCTCAATCCCCCCTGGCACCACCTTATCGGTATTACTTCAGGGAGGGGCTATTGTGCTTAATGCACTCGCTTAGATAACTACTGGACTATGGTAGTTGGCTGTTTATTCGCCGTTGATCGGCTCTCCAGTGGTTTTGTAGCTCGAGTACAATCTGGGTAGCAGCCGCATTGACCGCTCCCCAGATGTCCGAGCTGGAACACATCTTTTGGACTAAGTTATCCGGGGTAGTGTCCTGTCCGCTCACTGCCATCATGCTGCTTCTCGCGCCCGCGAAACGAGGGCATATGAAGAAAGCATGTTCTGCCGTTTCCTCAACATCCACGCATTCGGGACACGCGGGGGACTCCGCATGCCCAAACTTATGCAGATATTGTCTGAAGCAACCATGCCCTGACAGAATCTGTGTCAGGTGGAAGTTGACTTCGCCGTGGCGCCTGTTGACCCACCCAGATAGTTCCGGGATAAGTCGGTGTGTCCACCGACCTTTTGTGGAGTTAGACCATGCCCGCTGCCATGTGGTCATCGAGGCCGATCTTGTGGTACTCCGTATGCCTCTAGTTCCTCGTTGGTTGAAGCACTCTACGTCTTCGCTGATGATAATGCCAATAGGCATCATACCTGCTAGGACGCAGATTGCGTCATGTGAAACTGTGCGATACGCACTCGCCACTCTCAAGCACATGAGACGATAGGTGCTTTCCAGCTTGGCTAGATAGCTTTTGGTACCTAACGCCGATGACCACACCGGTCCGCCATACCTAAGTATAGACTGGACCACGTTGGCTAATAGCTTTCGTTTGCTGCCATATACCGCAGAGCTATTAGACATCATACGAGACAATGCCGAAATAGCTGTGGAAGCCTTCTTGCAGGCATAGTCGACGTGGCTCCCGAACTTGAGCTTGTCGTCGACC
The DNA here is from genome assembly GCF_943734655.1 of Sabethes cyaneus. Classification (NCBI taxonomy): domain Eukaryota; kingdom Metazoa; phylum Arthropoda; class Insecta; order Diptera; family Culicidae; genus Sabethes; species Sabethes cyaneus. Next base: position 113,835,353 of record NC_071355.1, read on the forward strand.
ATGACTCCCAGAAGTTTTAAGGACCGCGTTGACGAAATAGTGCAGTCCCCGACGCTGATCTTTGCTTGCTGTACCGACTTGCGGTTGTTCACCACGATAACCTCCGTTTTATGATGCGCTAGCTCCAGTTTCCTGGATCGCATCCAATCTTCAACAATGCTTATAGAGTGGGCAGCCGTCAACTCAACCTCTCTGATAGATTCACCATAGACTTCCAGGGTGATGTCATCCGCAAAGCCGACAATCACCACCCCTACCGGGAACTTTAGCTTCAGCACCTCGTCATACATGACGTTCCACAACACCGGGCCCAGTATGGAACCTTGCGGAACCCCTGCGGTGATTGGAACGCACTTCTGACCCTCCTCCGTGTTGTAGCATAGCACACGATTCTGGAAATAATTTTCCAGGATCCTGTACAGCGACACCGGCACTTGGACGTTCCGAAGCGAGTTGGCTATGGAGTCCCAGCTAGCGCTATTAAACGCATTTCTCACGTCGAGCGTGACAACTGCGCAATAACGAATACCTGTCCTCTTGGGCTGGATTGCCACCTCGGCTGTCTTAGTGACAGACAAGATGGCATCCACCGTAGATTTGCCTTTTCGGAAGCCGAATTGGTTCCTTGACAGACCGTTTGTACCCTCAGTGTACTGTACGAGTCTGTTAAGGATAACCCTTTCCAGCACCTTGCCGGCAGTATCGAGCAGACAGATCGGCCTATATGACGAGGGGATACCCGGAGGTTTTCCCGGCTTCGGCAATAGGACCAGATTCTGTCGTTTCCATCTGTCCGGGAAGTTGCCAGCTTCCAGGCATCTACTCATTACTGCCCCGAATAATTCGGGAGCCTCCAGAATAGCCGCTTTAAGGGCCATATTCGGGATTCCGTCTGGTCCCGGTGCCTTGCTCACCTTTAGGGATTTAGCGATCTCAATGAGTTCCTCGTTCGTAACCGTTACTTCCTCCCCGACCTCTAAACCACCGTCGCCCACGTTACTTTGGATGTTCTGCCCGGAGACCGACCATCCTACGCTATGGTCTGAGATACTGGAACGTCGGCCGTGGGACGACTCAGCGGCCTGGGGCCAGGGCCTTGGCTCGTGGCGCGGAAAGAGGCCCTCAATGATCCGCTCCAGCATCTCTGGCGATCTCTCTGCGGGTGCCATCACGCCCTTGGCCTTTGCCATTACGATCCTGTAGGCATCACCCCACGGGTTCGCATTGGCACTGGCACATAACCTTTCAAAGCAGGCTCGCTTGCTAGCTATTATCCCACTCTTAAGCGCTGCGCGTGCAGCAACTAGTGCTACTCGACATTCTGCTCTGCCCTCGTCCGAACGAGCTCTTTGCATAATTCTCCTTGCACGAAAGCAGGCTCTATTTGCTTGATTAGTTGTCGAGTTATGCAGAAATTTGTGTTTCATTTGTATGGGAGCCCCCCCTCTTAGTGGGGGGAGGGATTTCTAACCATCACTAAAACCTTTCCTGGCCCCAAAAAACCTCTACATGCATATTTTCATGCCGATTGGTTCAGTAGTTTTCGATTCTATAAGGAACATACGGACAGACAGACAGACAGACAGACAGGCAGACAGACAGAAATCCTTCTTTATAGGTATAGATATATATATATATATATATATATATATATATATATATATATCTATACCTATAAAGAAGGATTTCTGTCTGTCTGTCTGTCTGTCTGTCTGTCTGTCTGTCTGTCTGTCTGTCTGTCTGTCTGTCTGTCTGTCTGTCTGTCTGTCTGTCTGTCTGTCTGTCTGTCTGTCTGTCTGTCTGTCTGTCTGTCTGTCTGTCTGTCTGTCTGTCTGTCTGTCTGTCTGTCTGTCTGTCTGTCTGTCTGTCTGTCTGTCTGTCTGTCTGTCTGTCTGTCTGTCTGTCTGTCTGTCTGTCTGTCTGTCTGTCTGTCTGTCTGTCTGTCTGTCTGTCTGTCTGTCTGTCTGTCTGTCTGTCTGTCTGTCTGTCTGTCTGTCTGTCTGTCTGTCTGTCTGTCTGTCTGTCTGTCTGTCTGTCTGTCTGTCTGTCTGTCTGTCTGTCTGTCTGTCTGTCTGTCTGTCTGTCTGTCTGTCTGTCTGTCTGTCTGTCTGTCTGTCTGTCTGTCTGTCTGTCTGTCTGTCTGTCTGTCTGTCTGTCTGTCTGTCTGTCTGTCTGTCTGTCTGTCTGTCTGTCTGTCTGTCTGTCTGTCTGTCTGTCTGTCTGTCTGTCTGTCTGTCTGTCTGTCTGTCTGTCTGTCTGTCTGTCTGTCTGTCTGTCTGTCTGTCTGTCTGTCTGTCTGTCTGTCTGTCTGTCTGTCTGTCTGTCTGTCTGTCTGTCTGTCTGTCTGTCTGTCTGTCTGTCTGTCTGTCTGTCTGTCTGTCTGTCTGTCTGTCTGTCTGTCTGTCTGTCTGTCTGTCTGTCTGTCTGTCTGTCTGTCTGTCTGTCTGTCTGTCTGTCTGTCTGTCTGTCTGTCTGTCTGTCTGTCTGTCTGTCTGTCTGTCTGTCTGTCTGTCTGTCTGTCTGTCTGTCTGTCTGTCTGTCTGTCTGTCTGTCTGTCTGTCTGTCTGTCTGTCTGTCTGTCTGTCTGTCTGTCTGTCTGTCTGTCTGTCTGTCTGTCTGTCTGTCTGTCTGTCTGTCTGTCTGTCTGTCTGTCTGTCTGTCTGTCTGTCTGTCTGTCTGTCTGTCTGTCTGTCTGTCTGTCTGTCTGTCTGTCTGTCTGTCTGTCTGTCTGTCTGTCTGTCTGTCTGTCTGTCTGTCTGTCTGTCTGTCTGTCTGTCTGTCTGTCTGTCTGTCTGTCTGTCTGTCTGTCTGTCTGTCTGTCTGTCTGTCTGTCTGTCTGTCTGTCTGTCTGTCTGTCTGTCTGTCTGTCTGTCTGTCTGTCTGTCTGTCTGTCTGTCTGTCTGTCTGTCTGTCTGTCTGTCTGTCTGTCTGTCTGTCTGTCTGTCTGTCTGTCTGTCTGTCTGTCTGTCTGTCTGTCTGTCTGTCTGTCTGTCTGTCTGTCTGTCTGTCTGTCTGTCTGTCTGTCTGTCTGTCTGTCTGTCTGTCTGTCTGTCTGTCTGTCTGTCTGTCTGTCTGTCTGTCTGTCTGTCTGTCTGTCTGTCTGTCTGTCTGTCTGTCTGTCTGTCTGTCTGTCTGTCTGTCTGTCTGTCTGTCTGTCTGTCTGTCTGTCTGTCTGTCTGTCTGTCTGTCTGTCTGTCTGTCTGTCTGTCTGTCTGTCTGTCTGTCTGTCTGTCTGTCTGTCTGTCTGTCTGTCTGTCTGTCTGTCTGTCTGTCTGTCTGTCTGTCTGTCTGTCTGTCTGTCTGTCTGTCTGTCTGTCTGTCTGTCTGTCTGTCTGTCTGTCTGTCTGTCTGTCTGTCTGTCTGTCTGTCTGTCTGTCTGTCTGTCTGTCTGTCTGTCTGTCTGTCTGTCTGTCTGTCTGTCTGTCTGTCTGTCTGTCTGTCTGTCTGTCTGTCTGTCTGTCTGTCTGTCTGTCTGTCTGTCTGTCTGTCTGTCTGTCTGTCTGTCTGTCTGTCTGTCTGTCTGTCTGTCTGTCTGTCTGTCTGTCTGTCTGTCTGTCTGTCTGTCTGTCTGTCTGTCTGTCTGTCTGTCTGTCTGTCTGTCTGTCTGTCTGTCTGTCTGTCTGTCTGTCTGTCTGTCTGTCTGTCTGTCTGTCTGTCTGTCTGTCTGTCTGTCTGTCTGTCTGTCTGTCTGTCTGTCTGTCTGTCTGTCTGTCTGTCTGTCTGTCTGTCTGTCTGTCTGTCTGTCTGTCTGTCTGTCTGTCTGTCTGTCTGTCTGTCTGTCTGTCTGTCTGTCTGTCTGTCTGTCTGTCTGTCTGTCTGTCTGTCTGTCTGTCTGTCTGTCTGTCTGTCTGTCTGTCTGTCTGTCTGTCTGTCTGTCTGTCTGTCTGTCTGTCTGTCTGTCTGTCTGTCTGTCTGTCTGTCTGTCTGTCTGTCTGTCTGTCTGTCTGTCTGTCTGTCTGTCTGTCTGTCTGTCTGTCTGTCTGTCTGTCTGTCTGTCTGTCTGTCTGTCTGTCTGTCTGTCTGTCTGTCTGTCTGTCTGTCTGTCTGTCTGTCTGTCTGTCTGTCTGTCTGTCTGTCTGTCTGTCTGTCTGTCTGTCTGTCTGTCTGTCTGTCTGTCTGTCTGTCTGTCTGTCTGTCTGTCTGTCTGTCTGTCTGTCTGTCTGTCTGTCTGTCTGTCTGTCTGTCTGTCTGTCTGTCTGTCTGTCTGTCTGTCTGTCTGTCTGTCTGTCTGTCTGTCTGTCTGTCTGTCTGTCTGTCTGTCTGTCTGTCTGTCTGTCTGTCTGTCTGTCTGTCTGTCTGTCTGTCTGTCTGTCTGTCTGTCTGTCTGTCTGTCTGTCTGTCTGTCTGTCTGTCTGTCTGTCTGTCTGTCTGTCTGTCTGTCTGTCTGTCTGTCTGTCTGTCTGTCTGTCTGTCTGTCTGTCTGTCTGTCTGTCTGTCTGTCTGTCTGTCTGTCTGTCTGTCTGTCTGTCTGTCTGTCTGTCTGTCTGTCTGTCTGTCTGTCTGTCTGTCTGTCTGTCTGTCTGTCTGTCTGTCTGTCTGTCTGTCTGTCTGTCTGTCTGTCTGTCTGTCTGTCTGTCTGTCTGTCTGTCTGTCTGTCTGTCTGTCTGTCTGTCTGTCTGTCTGTCTGTCTGTCTGTCTGTCTGTCTGTCTGTCTGTCTGTCTGTCTGTCTGTCTGTCTGTCTGTCTGTCTGTCTGTCTGTCTGTCTGTCTGTCTGTCTGTCTGTCTGTCTGTCTGTCTGTCTGTCTGTCTGTCTGTCTGTCTGTCTGTCTGTCTGTCTGTCTGTCTGTCTGTCTGTCTGTCTGTCTGTCTGTCTGTCTGTCTGTCTGTCTGTCCGTATGTTCCTTATAGAATCGAAAACTACTGAACCAATCGGCATGAAAATATGCATGTAGAGGTTTTTTGGGGCCAGGAAAGGTTTTAGTGATGGTTAGAAACCCCTCCCCCCACTAAGAGGGGGTGCTCCCATACTAATGAAACACAAATTTCTGCATAACTCGACAACTAATCAAGCAAATAGAACAAAATTTGGCATGTGGGTGTTTTCGGTGACAAGAATTTATTCTATGGTAAATTGAGACCCCTCCCCTCTTTATAAGGGGAATTATAACTCCTCTCCTTTTTAAAAGGGGGGGCTTCCATACAAATTTCCTCATAACTCGAGAACTAATCAAGCAAATGGAACCAAATTTGGCATGTGAAGGTTTTCGAGGGCAAGAATATTTTCTATAGTAAATTAGAACCCCTCCCCACTTTAAGAGAGGGGGCTCCTTTACCATAGAAACACAATTTTCCTCATAACTCGAGTAGTAATTAAGCAAATGGAACCAAATTTGGCATGTGGGTGCTTTTGGAGACAAAAATTTTTTCTATGATGAATTGGGACCACTCCCCGTTTTAGGAGGTGGGGATTCCTATACACATGAAATACAAATTTCCTCATAACTGAAGAACTAATCAAGAAAATGGAACAAAATTTGGCATGTGAAAGTTTTCGAGGGCAAAAATATTTTCTATGGCGAATAAGGACCCCTCCCCACTTTAAGAGGGGGGGCTCCTACACAAACGAAATACAAATTTCCTCATAACTCGAGAACTAATCAAGCAAATGGAACAAAATTTGGCACGTGGGTGTTTTTGGAGACAAAATTTTTTCCTATGATGAATTGGGTCCCCTCCCCACTTTAGGAAGGGGGGCTCCTATACAAAAGAAATGCAAATTGCCTCATAACTCGAGAATTAATCAAGCAAATGGAACCAAATTTGGCGTGTGAAAGTTTTCTAGGGCATGAATATTTTCTATGGTGAATTAGAACCCCTCCCCAATTTAAGAGGAGGGGCTCCTATACAAACGAAATACAAATTTCCTCATAACTCGAGAAATAATCAAGCAAATGGAGCCAAATTTGACACGTGGGTGTTTTTGGAGACAAAATTTTTTCTATGGTGAACTGGGACCCCTACCCACTTTAGGAGGGGGGGCTCCTATACAAATGAAATACAAATTTCCTCATAACTCGAGAGCTAATCAAGCAAATGAAACCAAATTTGGCATGTGAAAGTTTTCGAGGGCAAGAATATTTTCTATGGTGAATTAGGACCCCTCCCAACTTTAAGAGGGGTGGCTCCTATACAAACGAAATACAAATTTCCTCATAACTCGAGAACTAATCAAGCAAATGGAACCAAATTTGGCACGTGGGTGTTTTTGGAGACAAACATTTTTTCTATGATGAATTGGGACCCCTACCCACTTTAGGAGGGGGGGGCTCCTATACAAATGAAATTCAAATTTCCTCATAACTCGAGAAATAATCAGGAGGAGGAGCCCCCCATCCTAAAGTGGGGAGGGGTCCCAATTCATCATAGAAAAAAATGTTGTCTCCAAAAACACCCACGTGCCAAATTTTGTTCCATTTGCTTGATTAGTTCTCGAGTTATGAGGAAATTTGTATTTCGTTTGTATAGGAGCCCCCCCTCTTAAAGTGGGGAGTGGTCCTAATTTACTATAGAAAATATTCTTGCCCTCGAAAACCTTCACATGCCAAATTTGGTTCCATTTGCTTGATTAATTCTCGAGTTATGAGGAAATTTGTATGGAAGCGCCCCCTTTTAAAGAGGAGAGGAGCTATAATTCCCCTTATAAAGAGGGGAGGGGTCTTAATTTACCATAGAATAAATTCTTGTCACCGAAAACACCCACATGCCAAATTTTGTTCTATTTGCTTGATTAGTTGTCGAGTTATGCAGAAATTTGTGTTTCATTTGTATGGGAGCCCCCCCTCTTAGTGGGGGGAGGGGTTTTTAACCATCACTAAAACCTTTTCTGGCCCCAAAAAACCTCTACATGCATATTTTCATGCCGATTGGTTCAGTAGTTTTCGATTCTATAAGGAACATACGGACAGACAGACAGACAGACAGAAATCCTTCTTTATAGGTATAGATATATATATATATATATATATATATATATATATATATATATATATATATATATATATATATATATATATATATATATATATATATATATATATATATATATATATATATATATATATATATATATATATATATATATATATATATATATATATATATATATATATATATATATACATATATATATATATATATATATATATATATATATATATATATATATATACGTTAGACCAACCCAACATGCCAACCAACCACGTGGCAACACAACTACCCGACCAAAGCGCACCCGAAGTCAAGACGTCAGCGAAAACGTATAGCGTTTACAGCGTATATATATATATATACTAGCTGACCCGACAAACTTCGTATTGCCACAAATTAACCTGTGTCGTACATAAATCATAAATCTCGGATGATCTTTGTCACAATCTCGAGTTTTTCAAGCCCCCCAGTGGGCGGCGCTTCCGACGGTGGGTCACCGGCAACACTCGCGACCGTCTCGTCCTGAATGATCTAGTGTTACTATAGATAGTTTTTGTGGTCTTGTATTGACTAATGTTTTATGGAAGAGTCTCGAATTTCTCGAGTTCGATTAGTTTTTGAGTTTCGCAAAAATTTCTGTTTTATTTGTATGAGAGTCCATATCCCCCTACCACAGGGGTGAGAGGTCTCTAACTATCGTAAAATAAATTCAAGACTCCAAAATCTCCCACATGCCAAATTTGGTTCCATTTGCTTGATTAGTTCTCAAGTTATAAGGAAATTTGAATTTCATTTGTATGGGAGCTCCCCTCTTAAAAGGGGAAGGGGTCGTAATTCACCATAGAAAAAATTTCTGCTATCAAAAACTCCCACATGCCAAATTTGGTTCCATTTGATTGATTAGTTCTCGACATAAGAGGAAATTTGCATTTCATTTGCATGGAAGCCCACCCTCTTAAAGGGGAGATGGGCCATAACTCGCTTTCTAAAGAAGAGAGGAGTCTCAATTCACCATAGAAAAAACTCTTGCGTCCAAAACCACTTACATGTCAAATTTGGTTCCATTTGCTTGATTAGTTCTCGAGTTATGAGGAAATTTGTTTTTCATTTGTATAGGAGCCCCCCCCCTCCTCTTAAAGTAAGGAAATCCATAGAAAATATACCATAGAAAATATTCTTGCCTACAAAAACACCCACATGATAAATTTGGTTCCATTTGCTTGATTAGTTCTCGAGTTATGAGGAAATTTGCATTTCATTTGTATAGGAGCCCCCCATCCTAAAGTGGGGAGGGGTCCCAATTCATCATAGAAAAAAATGTTGTCTCCAAAAACACCCACGTGCCAAATTTTGTTCCATTTGCTTGATTAGTTCTCGAGTTATGAGGAAATTTGTATTTCGTTTGTATAGCAGCCCCCCCTCTTAAAGTGGGGAGTGGTCCTAATTTACTATAGAAAATATTCTTGCCCTCGAAAACCTTCACATGCCAAATTTGGTTCCATTTGCTTGATTAATTCTCGAGTTATGAGGAAATTTGTATGGAAGCGCCCCCTTTTAAAGAGGAGAGGAGCTATAATTCCCCTTATAAAGAGGGGAGGGGTCTTAATTTACCATAGAATAAATTCTTGTCACCGAAAACACCCACATGCCAAATTTTGTTCTATTTGCTTGATTAGTTGTCGAGTTATGCAGAAATTTGTGTTTCATTTGTATGGGAGCCCCCCCTCTTAGTGGGGGGAGGGGTTTTTAACCATCACTAAAACCTTTTCTGGCCCCAAAAAACCTCTACATGCATATTTTCATGCCGATTGGTTCAGTAGTTTTCGATTCTATAAGGAACATACGGACAGACAGACAGACAGACAGAAATCCTTCTTTATAGGTATAGATATATATATATATATATATATATATATATATATATATATATATATATACGTTAGACCAACCCAACATGCCAACCAACCACGTGGCAACACAACTACCCGACCAAAGCGCACCCGAAGTCAAGACGTCAGCGAAAACCCAGCCGGGACCCATAGCAACACACCGAGGAACCAAACCATCAACGCAACCATCGATCAACAACCGATGACGACTGCAAGACCCGATCGAACCACGCGGACAAAGATTGAATCAGAATCGAACCACCCGAGGAAACGACGCATCAGCAGATTCAGTAGATATAAGCCTTATAGAATTAATTTTCAGTTCAGTCTTGTGTGTAGTTAGGAACGATCAAGTGTTAAAAGTATAGTGAATAAATTTTTTTATGCTAACGTGAAACTTTATAGCATAATTGGCGCAGTCGGCACACCGAGAGGAAAAATCGTTAAGTGAAAGTGCAACTTGAGTGAAAATCCTGGGACACTTAAAACTTCGGTTACAAAAGAAGACAATCCTACGTTCATTGCGACCACCAGACGACCCAGCAGCAGCTATCCTTGAGCGAAAATCCTGGATTTGCGGTAGTTTGGAGGATTGGACTCACCTCTCAGAACCAACGAAACCAACTTCAACTTCATACTCGAATCGACTCCGGGATGAAAATAATTATCTCGTAAGTAAACCAACCATTATCAATTATTAAGTGTGAAAATAAGTGGTAGATTTGTTTTGAACAAAACCAGAGTGAGAGTATATCATCGGTAGTAGTTCGTGTAAATTCAATCACAAATTTCGCACAAATTCGTTAAAATTCAGTCGAAAAGAAGTAACACGTTCGACAAAAATAGAAGAATGATGGAAGAAGAACAGCAAGTTGACGTTCAGCAACTTCTAAACGATATTGCAACACTACGGCAAAGCCAAGCCGAATTGGTATCTGCCATAAATTCCATGAGAGAAAGGGCCAACGACCCCTTCCTCAATTTTTCGATTCCTGATCCAATCAGGAATATTCCTACGTTTAACGGGAATAAAAAAGAAGTGAATGCTTGGGTAGAAGATGCAGAACAAACTATTAATCTGTACGACAGCTACCGAAACCAAGCAATCTACGGACAGATCATCAGAGCTGTCAAGAATAAAATTACAGGAGAAGCGAGGGAAATACTCATCGCTTCTGGAAACCCTAATAATTGGGCCGAAATTAAAGAAGTTATATTAAACGCATTCGGCGATCGGCGTGACCTGTCTAGCCATATTCAATCATTATTTTATGTTCGACAGGGAAAGAAAACTTTGTCGGAATATTATAATAAAATTAAAACAATTGACACAGCGATCAAATCAGCTGCTGCCAATATGGATGAATATAAACAACATACACGGGTCATCAACTCGTTCGTTAATTTGCTTACCTTAACTCGATTCGTAGACGGGTTGAACGAAGACATGTCAATGCACGTGAGGAGCTGCAGACCGGAGTCTCTAGAACATGCATTGGAAGTCACCGTACAGTACACGAACGCCGCGTACCGGCATAAAATGGACAGAAAAATATCAAATAACACAAACTCGACACCATACGTGAAACCACAAATAGCGTACAATAAACCTGGGCCTTCCAGAGACTTTGACAATAACAAACCGCCTTCTGGCAAATTTAGAAATAAAACGCAGTCGGACGACGTGTCAATGAGGTCACATACCTCAAAAATGCAAATAAATAATAACAACCTCGAACGAAACGAATCGGATGACGAGCAACCCGACGAGCAAGAATTTAACCGACCAGAAAAATCAACTAACTCGATTACGTTAGACGACGAAGAAGATAAAATTTTTAGAGGTGAAGAAATAAATTTTCACATAACTCCAGGAAACTCGCAAAAATCGCTAACAAAAAACAACAATTTTATTCCATATATTTCGATACAAACATCGAAGGGTGAGATGAAATTTCTTGTTGACACCGGCGCGAATAAAAACTACATCGCCCCAAAACACATAAACTTGACAAATTGTAGAGACGAAGAAGACATTAGAGTTACAAATATTACAGGCGTGCATGAAATTAATAAATCAACTTCATTTGACCTGCTAGGTATCGGAAAAAAATTGAAATTTTACATATTTAATTCCCATAAAGTTTTTGACGGACTCATAGGATACGAATCCCTCCGAGATTTAAAAGCTAAAATGAATATTGCCGAAAATTCTTTGAAAATTGGAAGAAAAGAGATAAAAATGAAGAAAATGTTTCCCGAAACCCATAAAATTAATTTAACCGAAAACACATTTCAGTTTATTAAAATACCTACATCCAAAAACGGCACATTCGTTGTCACAGAGGACAAAAAACTCAATGATTTCACAATTCTATCAGGCGTATACAATAGCACACAGGGTGAAGCGATAGTTGCAACCGAAAAGAATACAGAACGAAGAACATCAGAAATTAACGTAAACGAATTAGAAATTGATGAAACCCCGTACGAAATCGAACGACTTCCGGAACAGTCATTAACACAAAACTACAAAATTAGACAAGAACACATGAATGAAAAAGAAAAGAACGCTTTAAAAGAAGTAATTGACAAGAATAAAGAAATACTATATACAGAAAGTGACTTACTCTCATTCACACATAAAATTAAACATAATGTAGTAGCAGCCGCCCTCTCTAGAATCAAACCCGAAGAACTAAATCTGAATGAACAGGAAGAGTCAGGGACAGAGAGCGATCTCAATACAATCCATTCCGCGGACACAAGTGACCACTACTATATTTGGACTACGGAAAGACCAATCAACGCTTTTAAAACACAACTAATTTTCAAAATCGCCAACTTGGAAACAGATGCCTACGAACAGGTCTTCCCTAAGTATCACCGCCATACTATAATTAGGAAAACTTACACAGAAAAAGAGATAGTAGAGAGCTTTAAAAATTTTCTAAATCCCAAGGGTCAAAACTGTATCAAAGCCCCCATCTCATTACTACAATTAATACAAGAAACATACCGTGAACATTTCTCAGTTAACCAGATCTACAAAGTCTTTATTTCAGAAACACTTTTAGAGGATGTACGACTGGATGAACAGCAAGACGAAATGGTAAAAGAAACTCACACATTCGGACATCGAGGCCTCAAGGAGAATAAAAAACAAATATTACAGAAATTTTTCTTCCCTAGCCTAGAAAGGAAACTCAAAATCTTGATAGAGTCCTGTAATACTTGCAAAAAAGCAAAGTATGACCGGAAACCCCCAAATTTAATAAAAAAGAGTCATTTCGGCAAAGAACCGTTAGAAAAAATTCACATTAACATTTTCTTCTTAAAAGGTTGTAAATTTCTAACAATAGTTGATTCGTTTTCAAAATTCGCCAATGCGATTCCTATTACCTCGCGAACAATAGTCGACTTAAAAGCCGCGATATCAGAGCACATCAGGCACTTCGGCCGCCCAACGACGATCGTCAGCGATCAGGAACCCGCTTTTAGATCTATCGATTTCATAGGATTCCTGGCCGACTTAGGTATCGAAATCCATTTCGCGAGCAGCTCGAATACAAACGGTATCGTGGAACGGTTTCATTCAACATTAATAGAATTATACAGAACCAACAAGTCAAAATTTAACGACCTTAACACAAACGAACAAATTAACATAATAATAGACATCTACAATAACACCTTCCACGAAGCTACAAAACAAAAACCGCGCGATTTAATATTCAACAAAACTAATACTACTAATACCGCAGAAATAAATGAAAAATTCAACAAACTCCAATCCGCCGCTAAAGTCGAACTTACGAAACGACAACAAAAGTATGAAAAACAAAATGAAAACAACCAACACCCAAACAATTTAAATCTAGAAGAAGAAAAGTTTATACGGATCTCACAAAGATTAACCAAAGACAGAGATTTGTATAAACTTACGAAGGTAGAAAAAGATAACTTCTTAACCTTCGAGGATAACAACAATATCAAAATACACAAAAATAGAATAAAAAACTAATAAAATAATTCCATTACAGACTAATCATCATCTAACATATGGCACTCTAAAAGCTACAACATATAAAGAAATCAACAACAGCAACGGATTGGTGGCTTTTAAAATAAAAGATTGCAGGATTAGAACAGGATATAGTAGAATGATCCATAAAATTGACCTAAACATCTTGAGAGACAGCATAGATTACATAGGAAAAATAGCTAAATCATTTAAAACAATCGACCACCTAGAGCAAACTCTCCAAGAAAAAATCAGAATAGCCGAAGAAAAATTGTTCAGCCTACACCCACACAGAAACAGAAGAGGAATAATAAACGCAATAGGGTCAGTCATAAAACTTATTGCAGGAAACCCAGATAATCAGGACTTAGAAACCATACATAGAAACTTAGAGAAAATACGAGTTCAAGAAAATAAGCTAACACACAACGAAAATAGACAGATCCAAATCAATGAATTATTCAGAGACAAAATCAACAACATTACAGATACAATATATAAGATTAGTACAAGAATTTCAAAGCAATATAATACAATCCAAGATCAGAGATCGGACTTAGAATTTATTAACCTAATATGGAGTACAGATAGGATTATTCAAATATTAGGCAGTATCGAAGAACAAATTGAATTCTCAAAAGTAGGATTAATAAACAAAGACATATTGTCTCTAAAAGAGAAACAGATAATTTTCAGAAAACTCATTAACCAGAACATTAAATTGAATTTCATAGACGAAATCTTTAAGTACAGTACAGGAAGCATTGGCCTGAGCGGAGACAAAGCAGTTCTATTGACGAAGACCCCCATTCTGGATCAGGACACCTACGACTTACTGGAACTTCATACACTCAACATTAACGGCTCACGTATAGCAACCCAAGTCAATCGGGTAGCAAAAAACGGTAACCAAATTTTCCTACAAACAACCGATTGCGATATCTGCGAAGGTAACAACTTTATAAGAGACAAATGCGTCTACAACATCTTAACACATCAAAAACCCACATGCCCCTTGATGAAAACCAAACAGACACCACAAATCACAGAAGTCACTAATGGCTTAATACTTATCGACACACTCGACAGCATAGAGATCAATGACTCTTGTGGAGACTCTAGAATGGTAAGAGAAGCAACAATCATAGAAACAGGAAACTGTTCAATAACGATCAAAAACATAACCTATTCTGGAACTACTAGATATTTCCAAAATGAGGAGTATCTCGCACCTATTTACACAAAAGAATTACAAACAACAAACTACACAGATGAAGGAAAGGAGATGTTACATTTTAAAATACAAAACCTAGAAGAACTCCAAGACGTCAAATTCTCAGCACACCAAACACAAATACGGGTAATATCCGGAGGACTACTCCTCCTTATCTTAACAAGTCTTTATCTATTCCTCAGAAGATTCAGCAAAGAAAGAACCTCCGAAAGACGGAACAGAAACAAGGACGCACAAACACCACAACTTCAAAGCATCGCAATAATGGACGACAAACCCAGGGCAGACATTGGAAAATCCAAATTAGAATCTATCCCGTTACCCAGATTGAAGTTATTCGAGGACGAACAACGATCTTAGAGGGGAGGCGTTACACCGGGATAGATCAACCCAACATGCCAACCAACCACGTGGCAACACAACTACCCGACCAAAGCGCATCCGAAGTCAAGACGTCAGCGAAAACCCAGCCGGGACCCATAGCAACACACCGAGGAACCAAACCATCAACGCAACCATCGATCAACAACCGATGACGACTGCAAGACCCGATCGAACCACGCGGACAAAGGTTGAATCAGAATCGAACCACCCGAGGAAACGACGCATCAGCAGATTCAGTAGATATAAGCCTTATAGAATTAATTTTCAGTTCAGTCTTGTGTGTAGTTAGGAACGATCAAGTGTTAAAAGTATAGTGAATAAATTTTTTTATGCTAACGTGAAACTTTATAGCATAATTTATATATGTGTATGTATGTATATATATGTATGTATGTATGTATGTATGTATATGTACATATATGTGTATGTATATATGTATATGTACATATATGTGTATGTATATATGTATATGTACATATATGTGTATGTATATATGTATATATGTATATATATATATATATATATATATATATATATATATATATATATGTAATATATATAGATATATGTATATATATATTCATTCAAGTCTGCAAAAATTATCTTTTGTGTTTACATTATGTTTCTATAAATCACGTAAATGTTATAAAACTAAATAAGGTGTTCATCAAGTAACATAAATGACGTTTACTAGTATTTCTGCACCCAAGGAAAGAAAATATAATTATTGTACGCAATACGTTGTGAATTTGACTGGCAAATAAGAATTTTGAGGAATACAGAACGGATATTTCAAAATATAGTTAACTTAATTATAGATGTTCGAGAGAAATTAAATAGTGATTATTGTGGCAGTAGAAAGGCTAGGTCACGCCGCTAGGTGGATTAATTCGGGTTTTTGTGAAAACAAGTCATATTTTTTTTAAATTGAGGGGTTTCGTCCTAAATCTTAACAATTATATTCAATCAGTCCATATTGATTAACCCTCAATTGATCAACCAAAAAATTAACGCAATCTGATCAACCGGGTACAGGTGTACACTTAGCAATTTCACGACAAAAAGTGCTCCGATTTTGCTCAAATTTTGCATGTTTGTTCGTTTTTCGAAAATTTATGACCTATATTTTTTATAAAGATGTGGTATTGGCTTTTGGTCACGGGTTTCGTGCGAAAATATTATATTTCGTTTATTGTCGACGTTTCGAAGGGTATCCCTTCATCCTCAGGACAGCTATTGATTTACAAAATTTTTAACATAGTTATACAAGTCTAACATTTAACATTTAACTACTCACAACGTATGCAAATATTTTCTTTGTCAAGTAATTTGTGTCATTTGTGTATATGAACTTGTCGGTTTCTCTACACTGAAAAAGCAGCACATTTATAGTGTGGGTTTTTTTTTTTTTTTTTTTTGGCTAACTATTGACTTTAAAAAGAACTTACACAGATTTTACCCGGGCACATCGAACACAGATTGAAGAATGAAACTTTTCAAATGGCTGTGTGAGATGGCGAAATTTCAAGAAAAGATTGCATGGAACGCTTGGAAACTAATAAAAACAGAGATGGCGTAGCTAAAGAGCAACGTCTTGGCTGAGAGTTACGATCAGAATTATTGAGCGAGAGAGTGTAAAATGCCAGCGTAGGTAGAATTCAAATTGTCGGTGTCGGTTCTAAAATTCGCTGTAGAATTGTCAGAAAAGATATGGCACATTTCCAAAATTTGTAGAGCTTGAATTCTACTGTCTTGGTCTATGATTTTGACTCTGGATAAATCAAAATTGTGATCATGTTCGATAATGTGAACCATGAGTGCAGTTTTCTTAAATTCATCTTTTTTGTTTTCATTTTGTCCAGAGTCTGACTGCTTGAAATCTTGATAACGCTTTATCAAAGATCGATGACCAGACAAACGTTGCTTTAGTTGTTGTGTCGTAAGTCCAATGTAACAACTTTCACAATCTGCACAGGGAATGCGATATATCACATTGCGTCTCAAAAGCATAGATGTCGGATCTTTAAGTTTTGAAAATAGCGCTGCGTTTGTTTTGGCACATTTGAAACTAAGGCAAATATTTTTCTGGTGTTTGTGAACGACCCTCGCAAGTGCGGGAGTGAGAACATCTACGTGGTGAAGCGATCGATATACTTTTTCCTCGCCTTCCGTTTCACCATTTGAACTGGTACGTGAATTTGTTGTGGCAAATCTGTTGATCAGACGATTTATCAATGAACTGGGATAGTTATTGTTTTTCAAAAATTCCCGTACCACGTTCTTTTTCTCATCAAAAGATTTACATGTCGATAGTTTAAATACTCTTTCTATAAAGCCGGTGGCCGTGTTTAGCTTTTGGGTGAGAGGGTGAAACGAGAGGAAATTCAACATACGTCCGCTGGAGATTGGCTTGCGGTACCAGTCGGTGACGATTTGCTGCTCACCAGTTCTTATTAGAACCATGTCTAAGTACGGCAATCGGTTTTCGTTTTCAACCTCACACGTAAACTGTATGTGTGGGTCATACGTATTGAACGTGCGCTTCACGTATTCGATCTTGTCAGCCGGTAGAGCGGTGATCAAATCGTCGACGTATTTTTTGATAAATGGAATCGGTATATCGATCGCTTCTATCACATAATCAAGTAATGTTTCCATTACCAGATCGGCAAGAGCAGGACTTAAAGGATTGCCCATAGCTGTTCCTGACTTTTGCCGGAAATATGTTCCCCGGTAAACGAAATAACTGGAAGAGAGATTAAAGTCAATTAGATTGGAGAAAATATCTATGTTTTTGATTGTTGTGTTTTTCTCGATCGAATTCCAGTTATTTCTTACCGCTGCCATGATCAAATCTCTCGGTATGCAAGTGAACAAACTGACGACATCGAACGAGACCAACACATAGCCTGTTGGAAGTGAAATGTTGCTAATGAATGAACAGAATTCGTATGAATTTTGTACGTTATATTTGTTTTGGTCGATCGATAATCTGATAATGTTTGCAAGATATTTTGATAAATCATATGTCGGGCAGTTGATGCACGATAGTATGATTCTCAATGGACTTCCCGGTTTGTGAATCTTAGGAAGTCCATAGATTCTTGGACAGGTTGCGTTATATGTTATTAGCGTAGAAACGTCGACAATAAACGAAATATAATATTTTCGCACGAAACCCGTGACCAAAAGCCAATACCACATCTTTAACAAAACCAACGGTCGTTTTTATTATCATCGAAAATCACAATGGCGACAAGAGAAGTACCGAGACACTCCAATTTCTACAACAGTTTTCCCCAACCACAACGCAGATTGCTTAAAAAGTATGCTCACACCATTGACAGATTGAGCTCACAGTTGAACCGCAGAGAATTTCTACGACGATGTAAAAGATCCGGACTCTACCCAGCACACATCCAGAATTCCTTCCGATGCGTAAATGAACTGCTCGAAGACGCTAGCCCCTACATAAGAAAATTGCAACAAGCAGTGGACCGATTTAAACGCACCGTCCTGAATATCGAGATAAAAGACAGCTACCACAAAGTGAAACAATTAGAATTAACAAAAGTAGCTCTGACTAGACAGATTACACAGGTAACCCCCTCGCACACTTACAATTCATTTTTTCGGTCACAAGAATCGTACCTCGAAAGACAAAGCCGTTCTCTGATGGCTAAATCTGAGAAAAAATTTCAACGTCTGCTTACCAGAGTTGAAATTGAATCTTCTGTTAACTTCTCTGTAAACGAAAATTGGATTCAAAACACCACCGACGTTATTGTTCCTACAGAAACAATGATTCTTCTGGGTTATGGCCCCAAATTTGCCTTGCCTTTCGAAAGTAATCGAGGAGTCCCGTACTTCAAGATTATAGCAGACTTGGAATCAATTCTCAAACTTGAAACCGACGAATCGCTACAAGCAGCAAACCGAAACCGTTTCACCAACATCATTCAAAACCATTTAAACAAAAGAAAAAACGGTCTGCTTGATCCTACAGCTGATTCTGTCAACAGTTTTCTAATGAGAGCTTACCACATTTCCAAAAAGTTCATCCGTGACAATCCCGACATATATATTGTACCAGCCGATAAGGGAAATAAAACCGTAATAATGAAGAAAGAAGAATACGAAGAAAAAATGAAAACCCTTATCGATGACGACGATACATATGAGCGGATAGATACGGATTGGACCAACAGAGTGCAAACAAAAAACAACCAGCTTGTTAATGCTTTACACGATCAAAAAATGATCGACCAAAAAACCAGGTCTACGCTAATAACATATAACGCAACCTGTCCAAGAATCTATGGACTTCCTAAGATTCACAAACCGGGAAGTCCATTGAGAATCATACTATCGTGCATCAACTGCCCGACATATGATTTATCAAAATATCTTGCAAACATTATCAGATTATCGATCGACCAAAACAAATATAACGTACAAAATTCATACGAATTCTGTTCATTCATTAGCAACATTTCACTTCCAACAGGCTATGTGTTGGTCTCGTTCGATGTCGTCAGTTTGTACCGAGAGATTTGATCATGGCAGCGGTAAGAAATAACTGGAATTCGATCGAGAAAAACACAACAATCAAAAACATAGATATTTTCTCCAATCTAATTGACTTTAATCTCTCTTCCAGTTATTTCGTTTACCGGGGAACATATTTCCGGCAAAAGTCAGGAACAGCTATGGGCAATCCTTTAAGTCCTGCTCTTGCCGATCTGGTAATGGAAACATTACTTGATTATGTGATAGAAGCGATCGATATACCGATTCCATTTATCAAAAAATACGTCGACGATTTGATCACCGCTCTACCGGCTGACAAGATCGAATACGTGAAGCGCACGTTCAATACGTATGACCCACACATACAGTTTACGTGTGAGGTTGAAAACGAAAACCGATTGCCGTACTTAGACATGGTTCTAATAAGAACTGGTGAGCAGCAAATCGTCACCGACTGGTACCGCAAGCCAATCTCCAGCGGACGTATGTTGAATTTCCTCTCGTTTCACCCTCTCACCCAAAAGCTAAACACGGCCACCGGCTTTATAGAAAGAGTATTTAAACTATCGACATGTAAATCTTTTGATGAGAAAAAGAACGTGGTACGGGAATTTTTGAAAAACAATAACTATCCCAGTTCATTGATAAATCGTCTGATCAACAGATTTGCCACAACAAATTCACGTACCAGTTCAAATGGTGAAACGGAAGGCGAGGAAAAAGTATATCGATCGCTTCACCACGTAGATGTTCTCACTCCCGCACTTGCGAGGGTCGTTCACAAACACCAGAAAAATATTTGCCTTAGTTTCAAATGTGCCAAAACAAACGCAGCGCTATTTTCAAAACTTAAAGATCCGACATCTATGCTTTTGAGACGCAATGTGATATATCGCATTCCCTGTGCAGATTGTGAAAGTTGTTACATTGGACTTACGACACAACAACTAAAGCAACGTTTGTCTGGTCATCGATCTTTGATAAAGCGTTATCAAGATTTCAAGCAGTCAGACTCTGGACAAAATGAAAACAAAAAAGATGAATTTAAGAAAACTGCACTCATGGTTCACATTATCGAACATGATCACAATTTTGATTTATCCAGAGTCAAAATCATAGACCAAGACAGTAGAATTCAAGCTCTACAAATTTTGGAAATGTGCCATATCTTTTCTGACAATTCTACAGCGAATTTTAGAACCGACACCGACAATTTGAATTCTACCTACGCTGGCATTTTACACTCTCTCGCTCAATAATTCTGATCGTAACTCTCAGCCAAGACGTTGCTCTTTAGCTACGCCATCTCTGTTTTTATTAGTTTCCAAGCGTTCCATGCAATCTTTTCTTGAAATTTCGCCATCTCACACAGCCATTTGAAAAGTTTCATTCTTCAATCTGTGTTCGATGTGCCCGGGTAAAATCTGTGTAAGTTCTTTTTAAAGTCAATAGTTAGCCAAAAAAAAAAAAAAAAAAAACCCACACTATAAATGTGCTGCTTTTTCAGTGTAGAGAAACCGACAAGTTCATATACACAAATGACACAAATTACTTGACAAAGAAAATATTTGCATACGTTGTGAGTAGTTAAATGTTAAATGTTAGACTTGTATAACTATGTTAAAAATTTTGTAAATCAATAGCTGTCCTGAGGATGAAGGGATACCCTTCGAAACGTCGACAATAAACGAAATATAATATTTTCGCACGAAACCCGTGACCAAAAGCCAATACCACATCTTTAACAAAACCAACGGTCGTTTTTATTATCATCGAAAATATATTTTTTATTTGGCGCTTAGGGATCCCCCTTTTGACTTAGGATGGTTCAAAAAATCATCACCCTTGCCTTGACACCTTTTTTTAAAAATTCATAACTTTTGATTCACTCGACCGATTTTAATGATAGCAAATGAAAGATACGAAGATGAGCTTTTAAGAAAAATTGTGAAAAATATTGGATCGAAACCCACATTTTTGCTTACTTTTAAAATCATTGAATTTTAGTGTTTTCATGTTGTAATACCTAAAAATATCCCAGTTTTTATATTTTTTTCTGAAAGTTTGAGTTTTTTTACATAACATATCAAAATTTTAGAAACGTATCTTGTTTTGTTTTGGAGATACAAATTTAAAAAAAAAACTACAAGGTATACAGCCCTAAGGGTTGTACGAAAGTGTGACGTAGGACTATATCAGATAATCAAAGACTAATGTAAACTGC
The DNA here is from genome assembly GCF_943734655.1 of Sabethes cyaneus. Classification (NCBI taxonomy): domain Eukaryota; kingdom Metazoa; phylum Arthropoda; class Insecta; order Diptera; family Culicidae; genus Sabethes; species Sabethes cyaneus. The sequence continues at coordinate 113,856,566 of NC_071355.1, forward strand.
ATTTCTGGCATATGTATGTTTATAAGAATCTGTGAGTGCTATTGTTTAAGTGAATGTTTAAAAGAAAAGAGCGAAATATTCAGGATCAATTCTTCATTGAATGCAATGGAGGCTCTGAAAATACGTTTATTTGTTTATTTGTTTGAAAAAAATATCATCTAACAAAATGGTTGTCTTAATGATAAAACTAACAATACACAAACACAAAGAGCACAGCTATCTACGAAGCCGTGACTTAAACGCTGAAGTGGTAGTGTTGAAATCAAATAAGTTAGCAACTGCGTTAAAACTTGCCGACATATAGCGGATGGGATCATGTTATCCGTACGATGCACTTCGATGGGGTAAAAACAAAAGATTCCTGGGCCTCAACGGTCTTTCCGGTGCGTACAAGTTTAGCTGCTGCAGAATACTCGGAGCATCAATTTCGCCGGACAGAACTTTTGCCACAAACACAGCTTGCGCTTCGAATCGTCTACGTTCCAGAGTCTGTATTCCAAGAAGCTGACAGCGCTCGGTGTATGCTGGTAGCTGGAATCGATTACGCCATGGGAGGAAACGTAGAGCATATCGCACAAATTTTCGCCGCACGGCTTCTATTCTCGAAATCCAATTAGCATAGAAAGGACACCAAACGACCGAGTTGGTCTCAAGAAGAGCTCGCACAAGGCAACACTAAAGCGATCGAAGGCATACAGGATCGCGAAATTCCTCAGCTATCTTAAACATAAATCCAAGTTGCCGATTCGCCTTAGCGATTATTTCATTGTAGTGTGGGCCAAATGTAAGTGGGGTATCCAAGGTCACACCCAAATCACGAACCAGGTTTACTCTAGCAACTGCCTGACCACACATTGTGTAATTAAATATCACTGGGCTGGATTTTCGGTGAAATGAAATAACACGGCACTTCTCGATACCAACAGTAAGTAGATTTCTGGAACACCACTGCATGAAAATGTCTACTAAACTCTGGAGTTCTAGACAGTCTGCGGTACTGCTGACGATTCTAAACAGTTTGATATCATCTGCAAATAGCAAGTGGTAATCGTCTGGAGGCAAGGCCGATATATCGTTAATAAACAGGATGAAGAGCAGCGGTCCTAGATTGCTGCCCTGCGGAATACCGGAAAGATTCGTAAAACATTCAGATTGTTGATTACCAATCCTCACACATAGCATTCGATTTAACAGGTAGGATCGAAACCATCGCACAAGCGCAGAATTAACTCCCAGTTTCTCCAATTTGGCCAGTAATATGCTATGGTCAACCCGATCGAAAGCAGCTTTCAAATCCGTATAAACCGCATCAATCTGGGCACCTAGGCTCATGGTTTGTAAGCATGTTGCAGTAAATTGTATAAGATTTGTAGTAGCCGAGCGTTTGGGATAGAATCCATGTTGGCCTAGTGAGACGTAGTGTTTACAGCTTGTAAATAGGGCATCGTGTATGATTATTTCAAACACTTTAGAACATGCGCAAAGAGATGTTATACCTCTATAATTTTTTACATCTCTTTTGTCACCCTTTTTATGCACAGTGAACATTACTGAAAGTTTCCATAAATTAGGGAACAGACATTGTTGAAGCGACAAGTTAAATAGCAGGTACAACGGGCGTTTAAAACTATCGACACGCGGTAAATGAATGTTAATTGTTAATGGCAGCTTCGACGTGACTATCGGTGATTGCTGGCATATTGAAGTCCAAGACGTCTCTAGGAGTGTTACATACAGGGATAGCTATCCCTTTGAAAAAGACATAATATAATGTTGAAACGTTAGGGCAAAGTTAAATTTCGTATGTTTTTTCTGGCTGATGAGCCGATAAAACCCAAGTCTAAAGCATTCAATATGATTATGCGTAACTTGATATGTTTCAATAATCTTACTTTAGCTAGCTTGTCGCTTTTAAAAGAGCCATTGGTGACAAATAACATTAAAGCCAAACCACGTTCATCGCAAATATGACGTGCCATTCGAATGTCCTTCTCTTTTCGATCCACTGTCTTTTGCTTCGAGAAGGTTTTACTAGTTTACTTTCACAGCTTATCGCTTGTTACATAGCAGAAAATATGGCACATTCGCAAAAAATTCTGTTTTATTTGTATGAGAGTCCTTATCCTCCAACCACAGGGGTGAGGGGTCTCAAACCATCATAAAATAAATAAATTTAAAATAAATTCATGCTTTCACAAACGCCCGCATGCAAATTTGGTTCCTTTTGCTTGATTAGTTCTCGAGTTTTGAGGAAATTTGTGTTTCATTTGTATGGGAGAGCCCCCCCCCCCCCCTCTTACGCCCTCCTTAAAATTACTCGCTTACCCTCTATAAAAGTGTTGGTCATTTTATCTATCCAACGACATATAAATCTTTCACTCAAACATTACACTTCTATTTTCGTTTTCACAAAGTGCTACCCAGTATAGTAAACAAAGACGTAGTCCTACGTCAAAACTGTCTCAATTATTTTTAGAGTCACCCTAACTCGCTAGGGGTACCCTAAGAGCAAAATTAAAAATGATGATATAAGATTTTAAGAAAAGGAACAAATACACAAAGTTTCAACTAAATCGGAGCACTCTTTATCGTGGAATTGCTACGTGGGTACACCTGTACCCGCTTGATCAAATTCGGGGTATTAGACTTTGACGCTCCAAAACTCAAAATTTCTTTTCAACCTGTTTTTAAATAAATGATTGATTTTATCCAAATTCGTCTAAATAACGAGGAACAGGAGCCCTTAGACATTATTTCAAAAAGAACATGCCGAAATCGGAGTATGAAATATGAAAAGGGTATAGGTGTACCCGGTTGATCAATTGAGGATTAAACGAACGAATTACCTTAAATTGTAACTTTTGCTTTTACTATCATGCTTGAAGAATTTGAAGAACAGTACAAACTGTTATTCAAATTCTTCAAGTAAATCAAAAACTCAACAGTTTTATTCTTTACATCACTATTATTTATCAGCAGGCCATTGCGAATAATTTTTAAAGTTTAAAAAAAATGATTGACTTGAGCAGTGCTGTTAATATTCATAAGCATAACGTTCAAACTTCTGGATTATCAGTCTACCTTGCATTGAAAATCTGCTTGCTTTGATCAAACGTACATAATCTATACCTATAAAAATGGATTTCTGTCTGTCTGTCCGTATGTTCCTTATAGAATCAAAAACTACTGAACCGATCGGCGTGAAAATTTGCATGTAGGGGTTTTTGGAGCCGGAGAAGGTTCTCATGATGGTAAGAGACCTCTGCTCTGCTAAGAGGGGGGGCGGGATGTTTGTATGACACAAATTTCTGCATAACTAGACAACTAATCGAGCAAATGGAATCAAATTCGGCATGTGGGTGTTTTTGGAGGCAGGATTTGTTTCTATAGTGAATTGAGACCCTTAACCTCTTTAGGAAGGGAATGACCCCTACCCCTTTTAAGAGGGGGGGGGGCTTTCATACAAATGAAATACAAATTTCTTTATAACTCGAGAACTAATCAATCAAATGGAGCCAAATTTGGCAGGTGGGGGTTTTTGGAGGCAAGAATGTTTTCTATGTTGAATTAGGACCCCCCCTTTTTTAGGAGGGGGCTCCCATACAAATGAAATACAAATTTCCTCATAACTCCAGAGCTAATCAAGCAAATGGAATCAGATTTGGCATGTGGGTGTTTTTGGAGGGAAATATTTTTTCTATGGTGATTTGAGACCCCTCTCCTCTTTAGGAGGGGAATTATGACCCCTCACACCTATAAGAGAGGAGGCTCCCATACAAATGAAATACAAATTTCCTCATAATTCGAAAACTAATCAAGCAAATGGAACCAAATTTGGCATGTGGGGGTTTTTGGAGCCAAAAGTATTCCTTTGGTGTACTGAGACCGCTCCCTCCTCTAAGAGGGGGGCTCCCATACAAATGAAACACAAATTTCTGCATATATCGAGAACTAATCATGCAAATGGAACCAAATTTGGCAAGTAGGGGATTTTAAAGGCATGAATTTGTTTTATGGTGATTTGAGACCCCTCACCCCTGTGGTAGTGGGGGTGGACTCTCATACAAATGAAACAGAAATTTTTGCGTTACTTAATAACTAATCGAATTCGAGAAATTTTAGGCTCTTCCATAAAATATTAGTCAATAACAAGACCACCAGAAACTACCTATAGCAACACTAATTCAGGGCGAGACGGCCGCAGGCCACGAGTGTTTTCAGCGACCTACCGTCGGAAGCGCTGGCCACTGCGGGGGGAGCACCAGGATTTATGTACAGCACAGTTTCATTTTTGGCAATACGAAGTCTGTCGGGTCAGCTAGTAACTATATACAGCAAGCATGAACGTCGTGCACGAGAATATAGAATATCAGCGCCCTGTCATATTGTAACAAACTGATATTCACGTTTGAGCAGTGAAAATCAATAAAATAAATTTATGTTGTTATTTAGCATCTATTGCTCTATTGGACATACGATTTTTCTTTTCATTTACTGCATTTAAAATTGTTTTTTTCCTGAAGTGAATATCACCTTCTGGGTTTGAAAATCACTTTCTCCTGTTCTATTTTCACGATATATTGAACTTGTATACTATGATGAACATACGAACATATGAACATACATACGACATACGAAACTCAGAGGCATAAAAAACAATGTATGCTGAGAAAAAAGATTTTCTGTTTTGTTTGAAATTCGGTGATAATTAAAGGCCCTGGCACTTGAGTAAAAAAATATGTATACCTACAATCAATTGTCCGTGGGCTTTATAGCCCAAAGAACTCTAATACAGTGAGATTTCGAATTTGGCATGGTTCAATTTTGGCACGGTTCGATTTTGACATGCCACGATTTTGGCAACAAAAGTATTCGTTTTTGGCAACTTATTGGCACCGGACGGATAGCTCTTGGCGGACTTTTTTAACATAAAATCTTTGCAATCGTTGATTAATGATATTTAGTCAATTTCTAAAGCATTTACATTAAGTTTTGTCATATCGAAAAAGGGTCTCGATTTTGGCAAGGTTTCGATTTTGGCAACATAGGCGACACTCATTTGTTTTTTTTGTCACCAATCCCTTCTCGTCGCTTTAAAATTGGCTTTAAAAATCGGGGGACAAAAAATTTGTTGGACTTGAGTAACAAATGTTTTGTGTACAATCAATTGTCTGTGGGCTTTATAGCCCAAAGTACTCGAGCTCTAGTTCTAGCAAAAACAGAGCAGCAGTTCTCACAATGTAATTTCCGAAAATCAACAATAAATATCTTTAAATAAATTTAAATAGTAAACATAGTAAAAAGCAAATGCTACATTCCGTTATCAAAACTTGACCTTCTGTGTTTATACGACAGACTTCGCAGCCAGCTGTTAGAGTGCAGGACAATTGCAGGGCCAGTTGCTACGATCCTATTGACTCTTACAGCCTCTCCCAGTCGGGATTCGAACATACGACGACTGGCTTATTAGGCCAGCGTCATACCTCGAGGCCAACTGGAAGGCATAACATAGTAATAAGAGTTAAAATTTGAAAAAATATGACAATCAAATTGTTTGCTAACTCTGCTAGTTCACCATTTTTCATAAAATATTTCTATTGGTGACGGTGAGACAAAGAGACGTGGACGACAGTGAGACATAGCTTTCGTCATGCAAATATTTTTGAAAATTATATTTTGTGTTCAATTGCAAATCAATCCATAGGGATTGACTGTAAATGAACTCTGAAGTATAAGTTAAAAGTCAGATATCCAGGATTTGTCCTTTATATGAGTATAAATGTACAGTAGGATTTCGAATTTGGCAACAAATGCGTGTCGCCTATGTTGCCAAAATCGAGACCCTTTTTTGATACAAAAAATGGATGTAAGTGCGTTAGAAATTGACTAAATGTTATTAATCAACGATTGCAGCCTTTTTATGTTTACAAAATCCGCCAAGGATTTTCGTGCGGTGCAAGTAAGTTTTTGACGACCTGCGGTAAGACGTAGACCTACGGCAATAAAAATATTATTGTTCGAAACATTCTATAACCGCCAATTTTTTTCGGTGAACACACTTAGGGCAATATATTTTCGTCATTTAAAGCATGTATGCTGAAACTGACTGATATTTAACCATGTTAATGGAAGTAAAATATTTTGTATTGCCAAAAACGGATACTTTTGTTGCCAAAATCGAGGCATGCCAAATTCGAAATCCCAGTGTATATGCAAAAATAATCGGAATTTTCAATCATATCCAACAATATGGCCATTACAAATATTTTATAAAGTTTTTGTCCTTCCGGTGTTGGGCCACTGAAGGGGGGGCGAAAAAAAACAAAGAGATTTTTTTAATCGAGCAAAAAAAATATTGCTTTGAGGTATTTTTACTTAAAGTTCAAATGTGAAAACCAAATCTATTCTTGCTTTTAATATATACGTTATTATTTTCCATGCAAAAATCTACGAAAAAAGACCAAAACGAAAGAAAAATTTTTCGGCCGATTTTCGGAAATTTCGTTGTTCGAATTTTCATTTCTGTTTCGTGCTAGAGGCATTAACTCAACTCGTACACACATTTTTCGAGTTTTTCAGGCTGTAGAACCCACAAACAATAGATTTTATGAAAAAAAATTAACTCATATCCTACATATTATTTTTTTGCCCCTCGATTTTGGAAGCCAATTTCCAAGGGGGGGGGGTGACAAAAACTTTTGAAATTATTTGCAATGGCCTAATGTATGCTTTATATTTATAGACACAATAAACAACACGACTTTTAAACTATTCCTTATTACCCAAACAATATGGTTTGAATTGATTTCAAATAGGTGTCTCAGTATGCAATACTCGTTGTCTCACTCTTCCCACCTATTGGTGAAGAGTGAGACAAAATTATACCTTCACATTGGTGGCTATAACTAATTTAGCTTATAAGTTATAACCAAAACGGCTGAAGCTTTTTACCTTTGTTATACTATAACAAAGGTTTAAAAATTGGTCGAAAAACACGAAATTGATCCGAGGCCCGGAGGGTCATGTCACATCTACCAATCGATAGGGTTCGACGATTTGAGCAACGTCTGTGTGTGTGTGTGTGTGTGTGTGTGTGTGTGTGTGTGTGTGTGTGTGTGTGTGTGTGTGTGTGTGTGTGTGTGTGTGTGTGTGTGTGTGTGTGTGTGTGTGTGTGTGTGTGTGTGTGTGTGTGTGTGTGTGTGTGTGTGTGTGCGTGTGTGTGTGCGTGTGTGTGCGTGCGTGTGTGTGCGTGCGTGTGTGTGTGTGTGTGTGTGTGTGTGTGTGTGTGTGTGTGTGTGTGTGTGTGTGTGTGTGTGTGTGTGTGTGTGTGTGTGTGTGTGTGTGTGTGTGTGTGTGTGTGTGTGTGTGTGTGTGTGTGTGTGTGTGTGTGTGTGTGTGTGTGTGTATGTATGTATGTATGTACGTATGTATGTAATGATTTTTTCTATCGCCTGTTTCTCAGAGACGGCTGAACCGAATCGTTCGCTATTACCTTTGTTTGAAAGGTACTATTGTCTAGTAGATCACTATTGAGTTTTTTTTCCTGTGTGGACTCATCACTGCGACCAGTATAGTTGATCTATTGTGATATCGCCCGGGAGTTTGCTGTATAACCTGCACTGCATTTCTTTTTGCTATAATCGCTATTGAATGAGCGATATTCTTATTAAATTTGATGCGTGCTTGTGTGTATTGGGGTTTACCCTTCCTTCAAAGCTTGAACTACTTGACATCGAATGGCTTGATTCTACTAAGATTCGAACCCATCACCACTCGCTTGTCAAAGCAGACTCGGTAACCTTGCGGCTACGGAGCCTTCACTATTGAGTTGTTTCATGATATGACGTTTCGTTTAAAAGTTATAAGCAAAAATGTGAAAATAACGCGACACAGGTTTCTCCGGAACTACATGACCGATTTCAACGATCTTAGTATCAAATGAAAGCTCTTATTAAAGCTAAATTGCTCAGGAATCTTTAATTGAAAACAAACAAGTAGTTTAAAAGTTACCCAAGGAACAATTCTTGCTTATTTAACGTTTAACCGACAGCTTTTATTCAGCACATGCTGTATAGCTGCTTTTCAATTATGTCTAAACATCTCTGTTCAATGCTTATACAATTGGTTTTGGAGAATTTAAACAGCACAGTGCTGAATATGGGCGTGGAAGATGCGTTTGTATGACTGTTATGCAACGTATAGTAAAATGTTTATTCAGTACTTATAGATATTGTTAAACTTCTGCTGATGACACTGAAGCTACGTTTATTCCACAGCAGTTCTACATTTAGACAAGCAAAAAGAAAAAAAATATGCAGGAAGTATTTTTATTTTATTTTGTTGGTTTCGTTATTTTCATGGCCATTTTTGTATGACTTGTAGACTTAGTAGGAAATCATTGGTTGACTCAAAATTCATCAAGCCTGCCATATACTTTTTTCATTCACCCGGATTCGAACTTACATCCTGTCGGTCGGAAGCCGTCAACGAACACATCTGAGATAATCTGATATATGACAGGCGCCAAGTTTTTAGCCGATGTAGATTTACCAGCTTAAGTCTGTCAAGCGTGGAACAAAAATGGGCTAAAATAAATTTAAGCGCTGAAGAGTAGTTTCTTAAATCATGTTTGGCATCTCCTGTACAAGATTACTTTAGAAGTATTTATTCCGCACATGTCAAACATTTAATAAACTATTTGTACTAAAATAAAGCATTTCGCTAGTACCACCAGCAACATAACACAGTCACAACGCAGAGGACTTTTTTCTTTTGACGGTGAGCGGTGCTACTGAATAAAATTCACTGGAAACTAGAAATCCAGAGTGTTCGGTTAGTGATTGTTCATTTAGTTAGCAGTGATGTGATCAGCAGCAGCAGTGATTAGTTAACAGCAGGAGTGATTCGTGCTAGTACCGCAGAGGAGGAATACTTTTGCCACCCCGTCATTAGTTTACGCAGATAGTCCTGAGCTTATTGCTGCTTTAAGTCGCTCGCTGTCTGTGCACATCTATTTGTCATCGGCTCTGATTTGGTTTTTTTCATCCAAAAAACAAAAAAGAGCAGCGGATGGCAGGAGAAGCAGTGGTGTTTTCACGCACCGGCAGCGGAAGCTGGTCACACGATTACGGCGCTACCAGCAGTGGTGGTATCGCCACTATGCCACCCGATCATAACAATTCTGGCGGCTTTAGCCCGACGGAATTCATCTCGCTGAGCAAATCCATTGTGAGTAACTCGCAAACCGTCAAGCAGCCAGCTGTCTTTGGATACAAGTTTGTTAAATTTATCGGTACGACGAGGGATAACGACACGCCGAGGGAAAACATACACACCGTACAGGCAACAACACATAAAAGGATTTCCACGCCCAGCAAAGATTTGCGGCGGTTAAAAGTGGTTATGCAAATGTTTTCTATTCTTAATGTATCAAAAAAAATAACATAAAAATTAAGTGTACCTAACATAAATTTAAAGCATAAATTATAAAGTGTAAAGTATAAAGTGTCATTCAAGTGATTGGTGTTATTGGCTGCCATCAAGCACCTTTTATTAAACACCTGCTCTTGGTGGTGCTACTGATACGTTTGTACGACGATTATTCGACACATAATCCACAATTCCTCTTAGCAATGCAGCTGATGCGTTTGGGCAACTTTCATTCCACACTCGCTCTTAGCAATGCTGCTGATACGTTTGCGCAACGCTAATTCCACACTTATTCCACTGTTATTCCACACTTGCTCTCAGCAATGCTGCAAATTCGTTTGTACAACATTTATTCCACCTTATTCCACTTCTATTCTGCACATGCTCTCAGCAATGCTGCTGATACGTTTGCGCAACGCTCATTCCACACTTATTCCACTATTATTCCACACTTGATCTCCGTTATGCTGCTGATACGTTTGCGCAATGCTCATTCCACTCTTATTCCACTTTTACTCCACAATTGCTCTTGACTGACACGTTTGCACAACGTCTATTCGACATGCATTTTCATGGTAGCTTTTAAGCGACCATTATTCCACACCTGATTTTAGCCGTACTGCCGATACGTTTGCATAATGTTTATTCGACTCTTATTCCGCACTTATATAACAACGTATAGATGTTGCTTAGAAGCTAGAAAAATATAGGATATGACGTTTAAACAACAGACAATTAAGCAAATTTGCTTATTTAGCACCGAATGCTACCACAGAACTCTTATTCCACACCTGGTTGTTTAGGTGCTGCCGTTTTGTTCCTAGGGTATGCTTAAAAAACCTGTATTGACAAGGTAAAAATTATCGCTTGTTTCTCAGAGATGGCCTAATCGATTTATGCGCTATTAGTCTCATTTGAAAGGTAATATATCCTAATAGATCACTATTGAATAATTTTTTGATTGGACGTTTAATTTGAAAGTTATGAGCAACCGAACACACCACACCAAAATTAACAATAATTTATAATGATTTTCACCAAGATAATTTACCTAATTTCAATTATTTTAATATCAATCGAGAGGTTTTGACACTACGATTATATATGCAGAATTTAATTAGAATTGGTTTTACCGGCCAAAAGATATTAACCCTCGAACTCTCGCGCCAACTTATGTAACACAGCTACTCGCGCGCCCTATAGCCCAAAACCATAGAAAACGTGCGCACTAGAGTTTTGACTTGGTTTAAAGTTTATCGAACCTTTGGAAGAGTTTTTTGAAATTGAATACTCTATCGCCTGGTGGAATTTAAATTTTGATTAATCCCCCTAAAAGTGAAATAAAAAAAAATATTTTTCCTCAGTGTCAATATGACACATTGTTGTGTTCTACAAAGTTATAGAGCATATTATTACAAGAAATTTTGCTAAAGACAGTAAACTTCTATCTCTGCAGCGAAGATAGAAAAATCTTATTTATTGTATATGAATTTGTAAAATCAGTTTTTCTATTTTTGCTCTTTTTGTAATTGTTGTATGACTTTTTCATGTACTACAAAATTGTACAAATAATAAAAATACACAACTTTGCTGAACTTAGTATACCTCTACGTTTGCTTGTTTAGGAACTGTAGAACTTTGATTATAAAAAATACCCTAATTTTGACTCTGAATTATTCGACTTTTTTTTAAACATTTTACATTTGCTGATAGTTTTGCTGAATACAGCCACCATTTTTCCGTATGAGGAAACGAGAGAAAATTCCGGTTGGGGTCAATTGCGGTACACTTCACATGCTGCTTGCTTCATTTCTGTGTTGTCGATTTATGCTGATCTATTTTCCTAACAATTTAAGGGGAAACCGAAAGTGGCTCAAAGATGGCTGGGTAAATAAATGGCTACCATTCGAAGCATGTATTGTTTTGTGCCTTAAAAATGTATCTGTATTGGCAGAGCACGCTTTCGCCACGTAATCAGTGCTTCCAGCGCTATTATAATTCCCTAAAACTTGTAATTCAATTTATCGATCTGCTATGTCTCAATAAACGCTCAGCAAAACATAAATGCTAATGGAAAATAAATTTAATTGATCATATAAATCATTAAGTGTTCATAAAACGTATAATCTGGAATTAGTTAATAGATATTTGGTTGCGCACATATTTCGTTGAACTAGCGATTTCCGGAAAAGCAGCAACACAGTATCAAACTTTCGTCACATCAATGAGCTTTTAAAGAGCTTTCAACTTTCGCCGCATCGATGAGCTTAGAGTGAAGTAAACAAACAAAACGCAAACGCAGGAATCAAAAACGCAATCCGATGCAAGCGGATTAATTAAACATCCTAGTGATCCTACGCATTATTCAGTTGCTGCTGTTAATTTTGATTAAATCGGAATGCCTTGATAAATAAAACAAACCCTTTTTCGCGATATTTGTAGTCAGTGCGGTTGGCTGCGGATCAGCTGTTAATGTTTGCAAGCTCCGCTATTTGACATATATTACCAATACTGATACAATATTCAAATAAACGTTTAGGTTTTTGACGAACACATGAGATGTACAGTACAGTGTTTGTCGCACTAACACAATAACGTTAGCCACTTTCGGTTCCGCCTTAAAGTATTAATGCATTGAATACAGTGGACCCCCGTTCGTTTGAACGATTCCTCATGCAAACGAACGGGGTTACTTTTTAATTTGAACAACTGGTAACCCGAAATATGCTGAAACCTGTGTGAACTGGCCGCCCTGCTTTTGTTATTGTTTTGGTGGTTTGTTTTAGTTGGCAGTTGCAAGCGCGAATATTGCATTCTCCAATCGGATTTCTATCTTAATCGTTGGGAAAACGAAATGTGAAACCGATTAAACACGCTAGGTCAGTATAAACAAATCGTATTTATGTGCATTGTCTGTATAAACAAATGATGTCATGTTGAGAATGACATTTGAACCATTTTTAATTTGCACGTCGTGCAAACCAGCGGGGTTCAAATTAAAAAGCGTTCAGATTAAAAATGGTCAAACGAACGGGGGTCCACGGTAATTATGACATTTTGCTTATAAAAAGTTTATTGAAGAATATACGTTAGTTAAACAATGCGGAACATAGACCCCATAGTGGTCGTTAGCCTCTTATCCAGCAACTCCGATCCCGACCTCCTCGTGGTTCCAGCCGGAATACGAGCAACCTTAGCGGAGATCGGGTAACCAACCCCGGTGGAAACTAAGGTCGTATACTAACCGGCAAGGAGGTATAGTGAGTCTCGGCACTATAAGATGGCAGCCCCATCGCGAGACTCGGTAGTGTTGCCCCAGTACGGCTACACACCTAAATTAAATTTAAACTAACAACATTCAAGCATATTCGGAGCGGAATATTCAGCATCGACCTAGGCGACGGATTAAGGACGACGAATGGAGACTCGGGACTTGGAACTGCAGATCGCTAAATTTCGCAGGTTGCGAGCGGGTGCTGATTGAACAGCTGAAACCCCGCAAACTCGGCATCGTAGCTCTGCAGGAAATCTGTCGCAAAGGAGAGAAGGTATGGAAGATCCGTGGCGGAAAGGCCCAGTTTTACCAGAGCGGTGGCGCTACCAACGAACTGGGGACGGGCTTTGTAGTGCTGGGCGGAATGCAGGATCGCGTGATAGATTGGAGGCGATTGAGAAGCTTCTGCTTTCGCAAGAAGAACAACGAGCCCAGACATTATTGAAGTCACTCACAGTCCTTAGAGAAAATCGCTACATGTGCGGTCTTCTATGGAAGTACGAGAATGTCCGTCTTCCAGACAGTAAGACAATGGCCCTCCGTCGATGGAAATGCCTTCAAAACAGAATGAACAAAGACCCGGGTTTAGCAGAGGCACTCAAGGCTAAAATGCAGGAACACATCAGCAAAGGTTACGTCAGAAATCTATCCTCAGAGGAGCTCCGTGAGCCACATTCAAAGGTGTGGTACCTTCCGATATTCGCGGTAGTAAATCCGAACAAACCGGCAGATTCGGCTAGTGTGGGATGCTGCAGCCACAGCCCACAATATTTCCCTCAACTCTGTCCTCCTAAAAGGCCCTGACCAGCTCGCGTCGCTTCTGTCCGTACTTATCGGCTTCCGAGAGTATAAAGTAGCGGTTTGCGGAGACATAAGAGAAATGTTCCACCAGATTCTAATGTTGCCCGAGGACCAACATTGTCAACGATTTTTCTGGCAGGAGGGAACCGAAGCAGAACCTGGCGTGTACGTCGTTCAGGTGATGACGTTCGGGGCCAGCTGCTCCCCGAGTATTGCGCAGCATGTGAAGAACACCAATGCGAAGCGATTTGAGAGGGATTACCCGGTTGCTGTCGACGCCATAACCAAACGACACTATGTCGACGACATGCTCATTAGCACGGAGACGGAAGAGGAAGCCTTGAAGCTTGCGGAGGATGTGAAGAAAATTCATGCAAAGGGCGGGTTCGAAATAAGAAATTGGATTTCGAACTCTAAAAAGGTTCAAACAACTCTCAACGGTGAAGCAGCCGAGGCGAAAAACCTGGATATTGGAGAGGAAGCCAAGACGGAGAAAGTGCTCGGGATGTGGTGGAGCACCATGACAGATTGTTACACGTACAAGATGTCATCTCGATATGATGAAGCTCTTCTGTCCGGAACCCGTCGGCCTACAAAAAGAGAGGTTCTCCGAGTGTTAATGATGGTGTACGACCCGTTGGGGTTTATATCGCATCTGTTGATGTTCCTGAAGGTGCTTCTACAAGAAATTTGGAGAACATCGACCGGCTGGGATGATCCGATCCAGAATGCACAATTCGAAAAATGGTTGACGTGGCTGGCGGTTTTTCTGCAGATAACCTCCGTCGAGGTTCCCCGATGCTATCGATTGTTAACCTCTGTTCAAGCAGAAGTAGAGATGCACACGTTTGTCGACGCCAGTGAGAACGGTTTCGCAGCTGTTGTATACCTTAGATTCCAGGAGGGATGTGTGATCGAATGTGCCTTGGCAGGAGCTAAAACTAGAGTAGCACCACTAAAGTTTCTCTCAATCCCACGATCTGAGCTTAAAGCAGCTCTGCTCAGTGTACGACTTTCCGATACCATCCTCAAGTCTCTAACCATCAAGGTCTCGAGGCGTGTCTTTTGGACGGATTCCAAGGACGTGCTCTGCTGGATGAAGTCGGACCATCGACGTTACCTTCAATTTGTTGCCTTTTGAGTAAGTGAGATCCTCGAAACCACGGAGATTAGCGAGTGGCGCTGGATCCCAACAAAGCAAAACGCTGCTGACGATGGAACCAAGTGGGCACGAAACCCAGATCTATCCGCTGATAATCGCTGGTTTAGAGGACCAGAATTCCTTCGACAAGAAAAACAGGAGTGGCCTGTTACGCCAAGCTTCGGAAAAACCACCGACGAGGAATTACGCCCACACCTGCTGTTCCACGCGTCGGTAACAAAGTCAGTAATAGATCCACAGGCCTTTTCTAAGTGGATCTCTCTCCTTCGTCGCACAGCCTACATTTTCCGCTACGTTGACAACCTTAAAGTTCCAACAGAAAGGAACATCGCGTCTGTGGGCCACTGAAGCAGCAAGAACTGTCTAAAGCTGAAAACTACTTGTTCCGCCTGGCGCAGTCAGAAGGTTACCCAGATGAAGTCGCTACGCTAGTGGCGGGCTACGGTGTAGAGTCCGAAAAGAAAGAGCATTCGGAATAACCCACTCTTCCGCAGTACCTTTCTGGACGAAAATGGAATCGTTCGAATCCGAGGTCGCACCAAAGCGTGCGTATTTGCTGATCGTGATGCCACTGAACCCATCATTCTTCCTCGTCACCATCAAGTCACACGATTGATCATCACTGACGCGCACGATCGATTTCAACACCAGAACCACTACACGATCATGAACGAGCTTCTGCAGCGCTACCGTATTCTTCGATTGAAAGCGACCTACCACACTCTTCGGAAGAGCTGTCAACACTGCAAGAACTACGCGGCGAAACCACAACCACCGGCGATGGGCGACCTTCCACAGGCACGCCTGGCTGCATTTAGCCGTCCCTTTACGTACATGGGGGTGGATTACTTCGGTCCGATACTAGTCTCGGTAGGCAGACACTCTGAAAAACGGTGAGGAGTTCTTGCCACTTTCTTGACCACACGCGCCATCTATCTGCAAATCGCTCACACACTGTCCACCAACTCCTGCATAATGGCAATCCGGAACGTCATGGTTAGGAGGGGAGTTCCCGCTGTTATATATAGTGATAATGGAACTAACTTCCAAGGTACTAGCAAGGAACTTAAGGCAGCCATTGGACTGCTCGACCAAGACAAATTAGCGAGAGAATTCACCACAACTCGTACCCAATGGACCTTCATACCCCCGGCTTCACCACACATGAGGGGAGCCTGGGAACGACTGATCCGTAGTGTAAAGCAAAATCTAGCCAAGCTACAATCGTGCAGACTACCAACCGACGAAGTGCTGCTGAACGCGATGGCAGAGATCGAAAATATTGTCAACTCTCGACCGTTGACCGAGGTTCCCGTAGACGGCGATGAATCGCCCGTGCTGACACCTAACGACTTCCTGTTGGGGTCAGCAAATGACCTAAGGTCTTGGGTTCCCTTCGATGATAGTCCGTTAACGCAGAAGAACTGTTGGATACAATCTCAAATTATGGTTGACCAATTCTGGGAACGTTGGGTGCGCGACTACATGCCCACGATCACCCGTCGAACCAAGTGGTTCACACCCGCTAAACCTATCGCTGTCGGCGATATCGTTGTTATCGTGGACCCGAAGTTTCATTGAAATCATTGGCCGAAGGGAAGAGTAATTGCTACGCATCAAGCTCCAGATGGGCAGGTACGGTGGGCCACGGTGCAGTCGGCATCTGGTGGAATATACGAGCGTCCAGCGGTTTCATTGGCGCTGCTCGACATAGGCGTTGGGACGAATACACTTTCGGAGGATTCGCGCATTCCGGAGGGGACTGTTAGTTGCGCCCTGTCGAAATGATATGCGACTGCACCCATTTCCAATCGACGCCACTGACAGATCAACCACACCAGTTAGCATGCAAGGGATCGTCTCGCGATCGAAGGGCAATGCGGACTCGTCTGACCGATCTCGACGTACAATAGAACAGAATAACAACAAAACCTGTGCTAGATCAGTATGCTGTTAGCGGCGATTTCTTAAATCTACTTAAAATTATTCTTAATCTACTTAATCTATCTAAAAGTTTTTTTTTTGTTAGGGAGGACTTAGACTACTTTGTCCATTGAATTGAACTTTTGTAGTATATCCTTATTTGCTGTACGTGTCAGGCAAACCAAACACCATTATACAAGTGATTGGATATTTGCCGCTACACGTTCCCAGTCAGGTATGATATGGTTTATGAAACCAATAACGTTCCCGGGATTAGCAGACCAAAGCTCACCGGGAGATAACCAACCCTTGTCGAGAAATTTAAACCTGCTCGTATATAACGCACCACAACTGCATAACAGATGTTCCGAAGTTTCACTTTCAAGATTGCAAAAGCGACAGATATCATTACCAACCCGACCAATGTTTTTAAAATGATATCTACTCGGACAGTGCCAGTTACTAGGCCAGTGTATGTACAAAGAGCTCTCTTATTGAGCTCTATGAGCTTTTTGGTGGTTTTTGCATTTGGAGTTATGAATCTTTTGGACTGGTTGCATCTTCTGACTGCCATCCAATTGGCTGTCACTTTTTGTTTTTCACAGCGTCTAAGTTCCATTTTTATTGTGCAATTTGATATTCCGCAAAAAGGCTCCGGACCAATAAATTGTGAGTTAGAGCCTTCCTTTGCTAAGTCGTCTGCTATTTCATTGCTTTCAATGCCGCAGTGTCCTGGAACCCAATACAGATTGACTGAGTTCATTTGACATAGACGTCGCAAAGAAAGAATGCAATCTATAACGTGGGCGGCTTGCCCGCGAGTTATCTTCCGTTCACCAGAGCTCTTCAGGCCGTTTAAGACGAGTGGCTTAAGCGCCACCTCTGAAAGAGGACCACTCGCTCGGTTAAGGTTGCCCGGCACGAAACCTAACCTCAGGGCAGGTTGTGGAAAATGGGTCCCGAATCGCGCAAAGGAACGGTTGATTTGCACACCTGGAACGTTAATCTACCCGCGTCCAGATGGTGCCACTATTACCTTCAGCGAAGACAACGACCGCCTTACCGGTTCAAAGAAGACAGAACCTATAAGTATAATGTTATCATCACCGGCAAAGATCTCCCTATCCTTCTCTCCTTCTCGCTTCAGAGTAATAGTGTGGCTGTTTCCCGCCAGCCAAGCGGTGTAGAAAAACAAAGTAAAATTCAAATATCGGACGCGAATGTGAGGAATGTTCTCAGGAGTGACTTATAACAGGGAGTAGCGAGGGTTACAGATAAAATACCGCTATACAATCAACAACGAGGGTTTATTTAATTCGGCCTTCTTTATCGACGTCTTCAGTTCTATTAATAGACCTAACTCTGGTTATCTCTTTCCCTCTTTCCTACAGTGCGGTCTCTGTCGGCTCGTTCTGGTAATAGTTCTGGTTCGCAGAACGGCACAAAGGTCTACTCGTTTGCTTTCGAGCTCGTTCTTCGAGCGGTAAAATTTGAAAAGGCGTGTGTGTGGATTTTAGGTTTTACGTGCACGTTTGTCTACTCACGGTCCGATCAGCTGATCGGTCAGTTGCTTGTTGGCTGTAACTGATGACAAGCACGGCGTCGGCCGTTGCAATGATGGCGTCGTTGCGATGGCGCCGAACAAGATCCGCGATGGCGTCGAACAGCGTCGTTCGGAAACGTGATGCTACGATGACGGCGCGGCAGTGTTTAGCCGTTGCACTAGCGATGGTTGAGCGTTGCCAGAAGAAAGCGAAGCGCGTGGTTTGCTTAGCGCTGCTTTTCGAGGTCGTCGTGAAGTGGTGGTACCGCTTAGGCGTCGCTAGAAGCGGGTTGGCAGGAAACGGTCGCAGCAAAAGAAAATCTGACAAAAGAAGCCGTCGATCGGCTGTCGACGCCTTTGAATATTTTTACCATCACACACCTTTTTTAAATTATCTTACCTTCTTGTCTGTCACACAACACACGAAAAATCGTCCGTAGACGAAGGACCGCACTGCCTAAGCTTTCGACCGCACTAGCTAATACTTCTACAAAATAACGCACGCGTAACTACTAAAATACCACTAGTCTCTTCCACGATCTGGATCGAAATGAAAGGGCAGAAATTTGGAAATCCTCAGATAAAATAGTAGGCATTCAAATTCTTTTCACGGAAGTACGTTTTCTTTAGAAAACGACTCTTCAACGTTCGTGTCTTTCTAAAGGTTTAGTGGTATCATCCCGTTCTTTCGCATGTCGGTTCAATCGCGCTTCCCTTCTTTTGCACGATTCGGCTTTGGTGAGACGGAAACAGTGGATAAGTTTTTGAAAAGCGCTGAATTTTGAACGCGACGGAGATATTTAAATACAAGCGTCGGACTAAACGTGATTTCTGCAGTTTTGAACAGTGAGCATGAGTGGCGTATGATGCGTAAAAATTGTAGAATGATGACCATGCTACATCATCCCCCACTAACTGTACAAAAATTTGATTAAAATTGGAACAATTTTAATCAAATTTTTGTAGGGTTACATTTTACGTAGTTTATCCAGGCTATGGTACTATGAAATCTCTACAGTAGATGGCAAGCTTCCCCAACCCCAATTCTCAAAATAATTTCGAGAGGTACTAAAGTAACAACTGGAATTGTTTACTTATCCGGTATCATTTCCGAACACCTGTACAACAATTCGTAAAATACTTAAACTTATGGGTCTTCGAATCATGATCACATCAGAATGAATTCCGACCAAACGATCATGTACGTTCTCCACATTAAATTCTCAAAACTTGTGAATCCTGACCAGTGATCCTCCCAGAATGAATTCCGAGATCCTGATCGTGTTCAGTTTCCACATTAAACCCGATTTGGTTTATCAAAATACTCCAGAAATTATTTCCGAAATTCTGTTTTAAATAAACGCAAATCTAATTCAAAAAAATTAAGCAGGAAATATTTCCTTGAAATATTTCAAACTGACTTTACAGTACCCCTCGATAGTTACGATGAGAATATCGATATATCGATATTCTCCCTTCCATACTGTTAGCGTTGCCAACTACACGAGATCAAAAGAATGACGAAAACGTCAAAATAGAAAAATATTTTAAGAAGGTGGATGGTGAAATTTATTTTCCTGGTGGAATTTTGCGTTTTTTGAGGAATTGTGTTGCTGCTTGGATCAAAATTATTGCGGGAAGTATTATTTAATATGTATCGTTTTATCGTTTTGCTAATTTGAACTATTTTTCTTTTTCAGATGCGGTGAAAAAGGGCAGAAAACGGATTTAAATAATCCGCGCTGGTCGGTAACGAAGATTCTAACTCTGCTTTCTCTTGTTTATTTTTAGAAGCCTATACTATACAGCTATACTTGATTACGGACTGGATAATATTACTGAATAATAATAATTTAAAATCAAAATGGCATGCTAAAAATGGAAAATTATGGAAACATATCAATGAAAGGACTAAAGTACTAAATAAGGATGCTATATGGAAACTAAGCAACAACTATGAGGAGGAAAAATAATGGAAATTTGGTAACTTAAGAACTATCTATTAACCCTAGCTTAAGACTAACATAGAAATAAGATGATAGGCGCGACTAATCTAACTATTTACATATGTACATATATACAGTGGATCAGGTAGGATCTTGAAGGTCTCTCTTTGGTTAGGTTATTTGCCCTTTTTGGTGTTTTGTATGGATATTTCCCGTTGTTGCTTCTCCCGAAGTGTGCATAGCTGATGTACTCTGCCGATTTCCCACATGTGAGGTTGGGAATTGGTTAAATTTTTGGTCGTTGTACAATGTTCGAACGTTCGGTGAGGAAATCCTTTAGTCGAACCAGAACATTTACTGTTTCAAGCGCGAGATCATCACCTTTGGGCTCGCTTCATTCATGGTATCATTACTAATACAGGTCATCGCCCAGGCTCCTTCTTATGCTTCGTGTCTGAGTTCTTTGGCCAGGTATTTCCTCTTCACTTTCTTGACTGTACAATCAACTTCAAATCGAGCCAATGACCAGTATGAATATTGGGAATTTTTTTATTGGTCCCTCACATAAATTTTCCTTGTGTTTCTCCGTAGAGTTGCCATAGCTTGAACAAAATTAGTTGGTCATTTGGAAAATGGGAAAAGTTGACCTCGAAGGTTTTTTCTTTAACTGAATAGTTGTCTCGTTTGTCACTCATCAAGATTCATAGCTGTAAAACTGGTTGGATTTAATCCCAAAGGTGTTTTCATATGCCTACACATTTGGTTATCCCGTAGGACTACATAGCTGTAAAAATTGTTAATTCTTAGGCAAGTTTGCCTTCTTTAGGTGATTCCCATAGAAGACGCCTAGTCGCTTTCCATTTGTATCCTCAAGCTCGTAGCAGTGTTTTCCTAATATTTTCCTGACTACGGCGAGTTCAAATTTCGGCGCTAACTTTGCACAAAAACCTTTTGCTTTATCCGACAGTTCGAAAGTTCGTTTCAGAACAGATTCGCCAACTGAGTAAGTTGGACAATCAGGGTTCGATCGCAAATTGTACTGCTTCTTGTGACGCTCATAGGCTTTCGTCAACTGGCTTTTTATTTCCTCGAAGAGTTTCTTCCTCCTTCCCTCTACTTCAGCTGGTGAAACGTTGTCTCTGACCTGGTCGCGCATTTTCGCATATTCCTGGCCATCCGACACCCTTTCCCTACCGAAGACAACAAATTGCGGTGTATATTTGGTCGATTCGTGTACTGCGTTTCGAATTGCACAGGCAATCGTTTGCAAATCGTCAGCCCAATCCTTGTGTTGCTTAATCGTTGCTCGGATGGCGGTTGTTATTACCCGGTTTACACGCTCCGTGTTATTCACTTGTGGGTGGTAGGCTGGAGTAAGCCAATGGTTTACATTGAACTCGGTTAGCAATTCGCGGAATATTTTCGACGTGAATTGCGTACCGTTGTCTGTTAGTACGACTTCTGGTACGCCGAACAAGAGAAATATCATGTTTTTCACGAAATCTACTAACGAGTTCGCTTTCGCTTCTCTGAATGGTTGGATCAACACAAATTTGCTGAACACGTCCGTTGCGACTAACAAGCAGGTGTGACGACCCTTTCCGGATGCCGGGAGCGGACCGACATAGTCCAACGTAACAAATTGCCACGGGTATTCAACGAACTCTTTCTGTATTCCCATTGGCGGGAGTGTATTGATATTGCCGGCTTTCGAGGTTTGGCACTTCAGACATTCTCGACATAGCTTTTTTACGTCCTCTGCCATACCTGGCCATGTGTAGCGGCGCTTTAGCGCTTGTAGGGTTTTTTCCGTTCCGAGATGTGCAGTCTCGTGTTCGGTTTTGATGATTGGCGATCTTTCTTCAACACGGGGGTACATTTTCCATCGAAATCGTGGATCATCCACCAACGTCTCGCTTTTCACGTACCGGTAGATAACACCGTCTGTTATTTGATAATCGGGAAACTTCGCTGGTTCTGCTTTGATTTTTTCGGCCAGTTCTTCGTAGTCGATGTCCTGGGATGTTAGATCGAGTAGGTTGATTGACCTTGACAAACAGTCGGCCGTTATGTTACAGCTTCCTTTTCTGTACTCCAACTGGATGTCATAAGACTGGATCTTGAGCGCCCATCGAAGGAGTTTTGAGTTGCCAGACTCCACTCCGATGGTAAACAGCCACAAGAGGCTCCGTGCGTCAGTGACCACTTTGAACCGCGAACCTTCTACGTAGTGCCGGAAATTTTCAATTGCGAGCAACACTCCAAGGCATTCCTTTTCGACACTTGAATATGCCCGCTGTGTCCTGCTCAATTTCTTACTGAAGTAGGCAATCACTCTCGTTTCCCCGTCGAGTTCCTGGACCAATGCCGCTCCAACCGCTGTGTCAGAAGCATCCGATTCTATGGTAAATGGCTTTTCGAAATCCGGGTTTGCCAGAATCGGTGCTGATGTTAAAACCGACTTCAATTCGGTGAAAGCTTGTTCGGCTTCCTCTGTCCACTCGAACTTTTTTTTAGCTTTTTTAAGCAGGTCCGTTATTGGAACGGTTATGCGGCTATAGTTCTTAATGAACCGTTGGTAGAAGCCTGCCAAGCCTAGCAGCCGACGAACATCTTTCACGTTTTTCGGTCGTGCGTAATCGAGAATCGGTGCAATTCGGGAACCGTCAATTGCGACACCCTGTTCTGTCAGCAAGTATCCTAGATACTTTATCTGTTTGCGGCAGAACTTAGATTTTTCCAGGGACACCGTTAGGTTTGCCTTCCGTAACCTTTCAGAAACTACCTTTAATAACCTGAGGTGTTCTTCTAGCGTCTTCGTTGCTATAACGATGTCGTCTAGGTAAACAAACACCGACGGCATTAAGTCGAATCCAATAGCCTTATCCATTAAGCGGCACATGGTAAACGGTGCATTTGTTACGCCGAACGGGCAGACTTTGAACCTGTAAAGCCCTTTTGATGTTCGAAACGCTGTCAAGTTCCGACATTCTTTTTTCAGTGGTATTTGAAAATAGGCGTCTTTCAGGTCTATGATCGAGAAGTATTTTGCGTGCTCCAGCCTTCCGAAAATTTCTAACATGTTCCGAATTGGATACGTGTCTTTAACCGTCATTGCGTTCAACCTCCTCGAGTCCAAGCAAACTCTGATCTTTCCGTTCGACTTCCGAACCGGAACTAACGGATTAGTCCATTCGCTGTAGCATTCTTCAATCACGCCCATCTGTTTGTAGCGTTCTATTTCCGCATCCACTTCCTTCTGAATGCTAGGCGAACAGCGGTATGTTGGTTGGTTTTTCGGCTTCGCTCCCTCTTTCAATACAATTTCGTGCTCGATCATATTTGTTCTGCCCAGTTTTTCGCTGCAGGTGAATTCAAAATGCTTTATGACTCCCAACAGTTCCTTTCGCTCATCGCTTGTCAACACGTGTTCCACCTCGAGGGACTCTTCCGTTGGTATTTGTGCTTTTTCCGGTATATCGAACGTCGGTATGTCTAAAGACGTGTCTTCGGACGTTGGCAGTTGTGGCAAGTATCCCACCGGTTCCAACGTAAATGCAATGAGCTCATTGACTACCTCAAACTGTCCAACGGGTTCTGGTCCTCGGCCCAAGTTTACCATTGGTTGAATTCCGAAGCTTTTCCAGAAATTACATCCTAGTATCGGCTTCGAGATTTCAGGGACGACAACTGTAGGGACTACTCTTGTTATTCCCTTAAAAGTATACGGTATATTGAGGTATCCCAAACATTTGTACTGAGTGTTATCCGCCGTGCTGACTTTTAATCTTGTTGGTTGAAGCTTCAACCCGTATTTTTCGGCGAGCTCCAACGAATTTATTACGCTAATACCGGCACCTGAATCTAGAAGGGCTGTAAATTCATTGTCAAAGACTTTTACGGACAGATAGGGACAGTTTCTTGTTTCTATTTTGATTGTATGTATCTGGTCGACTGGGTCGTATTTTTGTACATCGGGAACGTTTTTAGAGATAGGGATGATTGTGTTCCCAATCGTGCACCCCTTTACCGGTTTCCCTGGTTGTACTGCGACTGTCTCCCACCTCGCATACCGCATTTTGTACAAGAGCGAATTGTTTGTCCCAGTTCGCCGCAGCCGTAACAGAAGATTTTTTTCGGTTCGCGACAGTCCCGCCAATTGTGCCCTGCTCTTTTACAATTCCAGCACAAGCTTTGACGGTTTTGTTCTGTCCTCTCTAAATTTTGTCGTTCCGGTCTCGTTTCTATCCGCTGTCGGTTCGGTTCGTCCGCTCTTAACCTAATTGCACCTATTTCTTCCGGACTGTCCCTCTCTTCGTCGGAATCTTCACACTCGACATGGTGGATGTTGCGCTGTTGATTACGAGAGTCAGGAAACTGTTGAAGGTTCGGGTCGGCGGCATCTATCCCGTGGTTTAACCGCACCAGGTGGTCCAAGTCTCGAACGGAGATGGTCGCGATTTTTGAACGGTAATGTTGCCGCATATTGTCCCACACTACTTCGAATTTCCTTCTGCGGGAAAGTGGCCTAGAGAGCATTTTGTTTAGCCTCTCTATGTCCGTCACAAACGCAATAAACGGTTCACCTCTTAGCTGTTTCCGATCCTGAATCTTTTGTCTTATTCCCTGGTCCTGGTTTGGATTTCCAAACCGGTATCGGATCCGTTCTTCGAAATCATCCCAGTGCTCGAATTCATCGACATATGTAAAGAACCAATCCGAAGCCTGTCCTTCTAGGACAAGGTGAATATCCCTAAGCAAATTACTGTCCGATACCCCTTCTCTTCTAGCAATCTTCTTGAGTTTGTAGAGAAAGTTTTCGACAGATACGGACTTCGTGTCTCCCGAGAAGAATAATTTCCAGTGCTCTATTCTCCGGTAGTGTCTAGACTCTCGGTCTCGTTGGTAACTGGAATTAGAACCCCACGATTCACGCCTACCCTCGTTTACGTTTAAGCTATGCCTCCCATCTGTTCTTCGCCAACCTCTTGATACCTGTCGTTGCTCTTCTTCTGAATCGCTGTCGCTAAACTCCTGGGCCTGCCTCGTCACTCTGCTTGTTTGTCGATTCTGCTCCAAATTTTGTTGTTGAACCCCATAACTTTGCAAGTGAACTCGTGAATTTCGATTTCGCACACGGAATTGTGCGTCTAACCCATCTGGTTCGTTTTGAAACACTGGCTCACTTCCTACCCGTGGCGGAGCGTCGAAACCGGATATGCTTTTTGGTACTGACATCTGCAATTGTTTTAACAGCTTCTCGAGCTCGAACACGCGGTTTCTCATTTCTTCGTACGAAGGTTCTGTGACATTCGAATCGACCGGGGCAATCTTCTTGGCAGGTGTTTGGATGCTTTTTGGAATTGCTCCTAACAATTTATTTTTCGCGTTTCCTTTAGTGGTATCCCCACCTTCCGCGATATCAACCCCCTCTGCTCTGGCTAATTCGTTCGAGGTGCTTTCTTCTTCAGTTTCTGAAGGAGGTAATTTACTAGCTGTTGTTTGTAACAGCTCTTCGATTCTCCTCAACAATTGTTGACGGACCTTTTCGCCACCTTCGTTTGCTGCCACGTTCCTCTGTACTCGGAGGAAATAATGTCTAAAACGAGACAGCAAAGTTGGGTGTGCAGCGTCTTGAAGAAGGCGTTCAATTTGATCGACCCGATTGATTATCAGATCTACTTCCGTTTCGAACTGGTAAGGAGAAAGATACTCTCTTCCCGATTTATTGTCTTCCTTAAACAGCCTTCGCAACAATCGCATTTTGCTTGGCAAATCTTTTTGCCTCTCCTCCAACTGATTTCGCAACACCAGTTCATAATCTACCTCTTCGTTCGTCAAATGATTCGCGTATGGAAATTTCATAGCCATGTTGAAAATTTAGCAGGATAATTGTTCTAGATATTCACTTACGCTAGATCACCGTTCGCCCTAATTTAAGATTATACTAAGGTGTTGATCAAAAATGCAACTATAAATAATGTTTGAAATGTGTTTGAAAACTTATAAATATAATAATGTAATGTAAAAATTAAATAATATAGTATAGTAGATGTTAAATTCAGAAATCAACAGTTGACGTGTATTCAAATTTAAGCATAGAAGTATGAATAATATGGTTATATTTACAAGTTATCTAATTCTAAATTTATGAAATGAAACAATCCGAAATTATCTCCAGTTTGTTTCCTTTCAAGAAAAATTTGCTAAATATGCGCCAAAAAAAATGTAGGAAAAATATCTGACTAAAAAAATTCAAAATTTCAGCCTTTAAACGTTGGGCGCCAATATAACGTGGGCGGCTTGCCCGCGAGTTATCTTCCGTTCACCAGAGCTCTTCAGGCCGTTTAAGACGAGTGGCTTAAGCGCCACCTCTGAAAGAGGACCACTCGCTCGGTTAAGGTTGCCCGGCACGAAACCTAACCTCAGGGCAGGTTGTGGAAAATGGGTCCCGAATCGCGCAAAGGAACGGTTGATTTGCACACCTGGAACGTTAATCTACCCGCGTCCAGATGGTGCCACTATTACCTTCAGCGAAGACAACGACCGCCTTACCGGTTCAAAGAAGACAGAACCTATAAGTATAATGTTATCATCACCGGCAAAGATCTCCCTATCCTTCTCTCCTTCTCGCTTCAGAGTAATAGTGTGGCTGTTTCCCGCCAGCCAAGCGGTGTAGAAAAACAAAGTAAAATTCAAATATCGGACGCGAATGTGAGGAATGTTCTCAGGAGTGACTTATAACAGGGAGTAGCGAGGGTTACAGATAAAATACCGCTATACAATCAACAACGAGGGTTTATTTAATTCGGCCTTCTTTATCGACGTCTTCAGTTCTATTAATAGACCTAACTCTGGTTATCTCTTTCCCTCTTTCCTACAGTGCGGTCTCTGTCGGCTCGTTCTGGTAATAGTTCTGGTTCGCAGAACGGCACAAAGGTCTACTCGTTTGCTTTCGAGCTCGTTCTTCGAGCGGTAAAATTTGAAAAGGCGTGTGTGTGGATTTTAGGTTTTACGTGCACGTTTGTCTACTCACGGTCCGATCAGCTGATCGGTCAGTTGCTTGTTGGCTGTAACTGATGACAAGCACGGCGTCGGCCGTTGCAATGATGGCGTCGTTGCGATGGCGCCGAACAAGATCCGCGATGGCGTCGAACAGCGTCGTTCGGAAACGTGATGCTACGATGACGGCGCGGCAGTGTTTAGCCGTTGCACTAGCGATGGTTGAGCGTTGCCAGAAGAAAGCGAAGCGCGTGGTTTGCTTAGCGCTGCTTTTCGAGGTCGTCGTGAAGTGGTGGTACCGCTTAGGCGTCGCTAGAAGCGGGTTGGCAGGAAACGGTCGCAGCAAAAGAAAATCTGACAAAAGAAGCCGTCGATCGGCTGTCGACGCCTTTGAATATTTTTACCATCACACACCTTTTTTAAATTATCTTACCTTCTTGTCTGTCACACAACACACGAAAAATCGTCCGTAGACGAAGGACCGCACTGCCTAAGCTTTCGACCGCACTAGCTAATACTTCTACAAAATAACGCACGCGTAACTACTAAAATACCACTAGTCTCTTCCACGATCTGGATCGAAATGAAAGGGCAGAAATTTGGAAATCCTCAGATAAAATAGTAGGCATTCAAATTCTTTTCACGGAAGTACGTTTTCTTTAGAAAACGACTCTTCAACGTTCGTGTCTTTCTAAAGGTTTAGTGGTATCATCCCGTTCTTTCGCATGTCGGTTCAATCGCGCTTCCCTTCTTTTGCACGATTCGGCTTTGGTGAGACGGAAACAGTGGATAAGTTTTTGAAAAGCGCTGAATTTTGAACGCGACGGAGATATTTAAATACAAGCGTCGGACTAAACGTGATTTCTGCAGTTTTGAACAGTGAGCATGAGTGGCGTATGATGCGTAAAAATTGTAGAATGATGACCATGCTACAAATCCCAAACTATTTTAGAAGTACATTTACAAGCACTTAGTGCCTTCAGTGCTGCTTGACTATCAGAGAAGATGCAAATATTTGCATGTTTATATTTCCTCCTCAAGCAAACATTTACACATTCAATTATTGCAAAAATCTCCGCCTGAAACACAGTTGGCCATATTCCCATTGCCACTGATATTTTTGTTCCAGGGCCATAGATTCCAGCACCAGTTTTTGAACCAATTTTTGAGCCATCAGCGAAAAATATCGTTGAGCCTTGACGAACCATAGGAACTCCAATCTCCCAATCGTGGCGCGATGTTTCGCACACTTTGTAGGGAGTGTCATAGTTATCCTCCGGTTTCATCCAATCTCCATTCATACTTAACACAGGCCCTATTTTAAAGTAATTCAGAATGCTCATGTGACCAGAATGATCCGATGAAACATTTTTAAATTTATTAAGCCTCAGAGCACATCTCTCTGCTTCTAATTGCACAAATTCATGCAAAGGAAGCAGATTGAGAATTGCATCTAATGCTTTCGATGGAGTACTACGCATTGCTCCGGTTATTGCAATGCACGCAAGTCGTTGAAGTTTTGCAAGCTTTGATTCAGCAGTAGCCTCCTTTGTTTTTGGCCACCAGACTAACGAAGCATACGTAACTTTCGGTTTTATAATAGATGTGTAGATCCACATTATCATTTTTGGCTTTAAGCCCCATTTCCTTCCGAAGGTTTTTGAACATAGACACAATGCACTGACTGCCTTGTTTATCGCTACGTCGAGATGTGCATTCCAGTTTAGCTTTGCGTACAGAATTAAACCTAAGAATTTTACCTGTTCACTAAATTTTATTTGCTTTCCTTCAAGCTTGAGAAGCTTTAAGTTGAGTTTTCTCCTTTTAGTGAAAGGGACAATTACGATTTTTGTCGGATTAATGCTTAAGCCCTCCTTCTTATACCAAGATTGGGTAAGCCTTAGAGCCTGTTGCATTCTTTCCGAAACTATGTTATCAAATTTTCCTCTCACCATGATGACAAGGTCATCTGCAAAGCCGACAACTTCGAAACCTTCAGCTTCTAGACTCCTAAGTAGGTCATCTACAACTAAAGACCACAAAAGTGGTGAAAGAACTCCTCCTTGTGGACATCCCTTCATTGCCTTTATTGTCATAGAGGACCCTCCACGCTCAGAAGTGATTTCTCTTTTTGCCAGCATGGTATGAATCCAATCGATTATGTGCGTATTATATTTTCTTCGTTTCATAGCATCTTTCATAGATGAATAGGAAGTATTGTCGAAAGCTCCTTACTGAAAGAGATTTCTCAATTTTACCTACAAGCGTATGAAGTGCTGTTACTGTTGAACTACCAGATTGATATGCAAACTGATATTCAGATAATGGATATGATTGCATGTATGTTGAATCGACATAATCTTTCAGAACTTTTTCCATTGTCTTCAGTAGAACCGAAGATAGACTGATAGGTCTGAAGGATTTGGGATTCGTCCTGTCTCTCTTACCAGCTTTCGGTATGAAAATGACCTTAACTGATCTCCATTTCGATGGAATGTATTTGAATCTTAAACTTGCCCTAAAAATCTGCATGAGCGCCGGTACCAGGATTGCTTCACCTTTTTGAAGCAGTGCTGGAAATACTCCGTCAGCACCTGCAGATTTAAATGGCTGAAATGATCTCACAACATTTGCCACTCTCGCTGTTGTAAAGATTTTGTCAGACACATCTGGTGCTATACCGTCTGCTCTACTAGATTCTGAGAAAATCTCTGTAGAACAACTTTCTACACCTATACCTTCCGAGATCACACACACAGTTGAGCCCGGAAAATGTGTTTCCATCATCAAGTTTAAAGTGTCACCTGGATTTTTAGTATAATCTCCGTCTTGATACTTAAGATTACCTAGTTCGGTTGTGTGATTTTTTGCAAGGGTTTTCTGTAGCCTTGCAACTGTTGGTGTGTTATTTATGGTTTCGCATGTTAGCATCCAAGATTTCCTCTTAGATTTCCTTATTTCTTTATTATACTCAGTTAGAGCTTTCCTATATTCAGTCCAATTTGATGTACGTTTGGCTAAATTGAACATTTTTCGAGTACTTTTCCTAAGACGTTCCAACTTCAGGTTCCACCACGGTTCATCCCTGTTAGAGGACGAATGTTTGATAGGACAACTATTGTTGTAAGCATTAAGAATCACTTCATTTAATTTTTGAGAAAATGATTCAAGTTGTTGACTCGAATCAATATTATACGTTGTAAGTGTGTTTGAGTTTAAGTGATGAACATACTGATCCCAGTTTGTTTTCCTTGGATCACGAAATGTCACAGGCGTAGTGTCGCCTCCACCCCATTCAAACATGATGTGTTTATGATCAGATAGTGAAGTTTCATCTGAGACATGCCAATTCCGAATTTTCTCAGAAATTGAAGAGTTGCAAAGTGTCAAGTCCAGTACTTCTTCTCTGATTACATTTGAAAATGTGGGTTTATTACCCAAATTGCATATATCTATATTGTTTGATGACAGGTATTCAAGAAGATTTTCACCTCTTGCATTTATGTCGGTACTGCCCCACACTGTGTGGTGAGCGTTTGCGTTACATGCAATGATAAACGACTTATTAACTTCGCGGCAGTATTTAACAAACGATGCGATTTCAGGAGGAAGCACCACAGAAACATCACCAGGAAAGTATGCGGAAGCGACTACGACTTCAGTTTTCCCTTTGATGGTTGGTACCTCCACCATGACCGCAACGATATTACGTTTGATGAATTCCGTAATAGGATAGCATTTCAGCGTATTATTGACGAGAACTGCTGTTCTGGGCGAGTTTTGATTCTCGTCATAGAACAACTTACATCTTTCAATTTGAATTCCGTGTATTTTTCCTTTGTTGGTCCATGGCTCTTGTAGCAATGCCATGTCCAACCCCTCTTTATTAAACCTCCTACTTAGGACCGCCGATGCGCCTCTAGCGTGATGGAGGTTAGCCTGCAAAAACTTAATTGGCTTCATTTTTATTGGATATTCGCTCCTCATTCTTTTTAGGCGAAGCCGTACGCTAAATATGCAAGTTCAGTTTAGCAAGTGACCGAGTTACATCCTTTAGCCATATTGCAGTTGCTCGATCTTTATAAAAAACCGGGCAACTATTTTTACGGCTGCATTTTGCAAACTTCGGGCTTACTAATACGTGTCTTTGTTCTTCAGTTTTTTGTAGAACATTCTGCGCGGCAATAAAATATACCGTAATCATTTGCTTGCTAAGATAGTTCCTTAGGATTATTCCAACTTCCACCATGCTATCCACATCCCTGAAGGAGAGTCCATCGGAGTTAGCTATCAAACTTGTAGGTCGCTTTTGGGCGCCTCCGGTTCTTTTAGCTTCCTTTTCATTCCGATCACTCTCCGTTCTGGACGTATTAGCTTGGTTATAAGGTAGACCAGTACGTTGCCTAAGACAAATGTGAGGTCTAATCTTTTTACCGTTAGAATTTCCTCCACCACTACCTTGCTCTCCATTGCTGGAACATTTTGCAGTTTCGCTCATTTTAGAGTTATCCAAAATAAGTAAACTGGAAATAACACATCTGTAAAGCTATTTATTATTTTGTCTAAGTAAATAAAAAGAAAAAAAATGAATGTAAAGTAACTAAAAAAAGAGTGAATGAACACATATTACAATCACAAGGAAAAGAAAAAAAATAGTAACAATATTTATACATACATTAGAAAAATATTAAGAGAAACAAAAATACAAAAAAAAAATATTTCTATTTTAATATTGAATTTCAAAGGTTGCGTTTCTGAGAATACCTTACCCAAAAAATTAGATACTTTGAATATCATGTTGATTAGTTCTTTTACGGTGAATTTAGCAACACTGGTTTTTATATTCACGCACGTCTAAAAGTTACTGTAAAACTAGTTAAAAGTAATCGTAAACCTATTTGCTTATACTAGCTTACATACGAATAGCCTTGATTGCTATACTTAAACACTAAACGGTGAGAAAAGCAAGTCAAATATTATAACTATCGTTCCTAACCTATTTGTACTTAATCTCTAGTGTATAGATTGTATTAGGTAAATCTTATATTTGATCGATTAGCTATCTATCCACGATTTAGAAGCAGGTGAGCGAAAAATAACTTAAAGCTAAAGCAAATTCTTAGATCTAAACATACGAACAGGTGTGAATACGGTCAACTAATTCAGCTCTGGCTAAGATTCCGTGCTACGCTACCACCGTCGATAGGTGAGATGTTGAACACAAAGCCAATCAATTTCTAACAAGTTAAACATATTCAGTTCTATAGATTCCGTTAACGAACAAGCTTTATACTGCATCTCAAGAAATTTAAAGCCCGAGTCAGCGAGAAAAACTTAAAGTAAGTGTTGCGTATTTAGATGAGGAAAAGAATGGTTTACTACTGAGGACTACACTTAGTTTATTACAATTAGTACGTTTAGCTTTTAATATTTAATCGACTACATTTTGTGACCCGAAAATAAAGAATGGTGTAACAATCATTTCCGCTTCGGCTGACAGTTGTCAAGAATGCCAACTATCGAGTGCAGGGTTGAGCACAGTCATTGACTCGAGGGGCCTCAACATCTCCCTTTTTATCTACAGAAGTACGGGTTGTATCTAGTGGGCATCCGGCGGATCCGAGTGGACCGACGGAGCGGGACAAGCGGGCGGTCCCGCGGTAGACGTGGCGCAGCAGGAACCGGTTGATCTGCAGCGGTCGATGACCCTTCGATGAACTTGAACTCCTGCAGCAGGATATGCAACGGCAGGTGATGGTTCGACGAAGCTTCTTCCATATGGACCTCGACTTTAGTGTTCCCCCGAGCACGGAGTTGATTGGTGTGTGATCTGATTAGCCTGCTTCCATCCAGCAACACATTGTAATTGACACTACCAACACGTTCGATGACGGTACCAGCTAGCCATACGAGTTTTCCATGCTTGAGAGTGCTTGCATACACTTGATCGCCTTTTTCGAAATTTCGCTTCTTTGCCCCATGGTGTCTGTTGAATTGATTTTCCATGTGCTGATTTTTCAGGAGAACGAAATCTACAGGTGGTTTCAGCAAATCCAATGTGGTCCGGTGTTTCCTCCCCATCAAAATTTCAGCCGGTGACAGTCCATCCGGAGCCGACTTGTTCGGTGTTGACCGGTAAGCGGACAAGAAAATTTGCAGAGAACGGGAAATAGAGTTTTGCGTTTCTGGCATTATTTTTCTTAAGCCTCGCTTCAGAGTATCCACAAAGCGCTCCGCTTGTCCATTGGACTGCGGGTGATACGGAGCGGTGCGTATGTGCACGATGCCAAGAGACTCGCAGAATTCTTTGAAATGGCTGCAAGAAAACTGCGTTCCATTATCGCTGACAATGGTTTCTGGCAGTCCGTACCGAGCGAACGTTTCAAAAAGCAGTTCGATGGTCGTCCTACTGGTGATGGTTGATGTTCGGAGGATCTCTGGCCACTTACTGTAGGAGTCGACAATGACCAGAAAATACTGTCCTTCAAAAGGACCAGCATAATCCACGTGTAGCCGTTGCCAGGGATGACTAGCTTGTGGCCACGACGAAAGTAATGTTTTTGGCGGAGATTTGGCCACAGATGCGCAAGCGCTGCACGACGAAACGAAATTTTGCACATCTTGATCGACGCCGGGCCAGTAGACATGACTCCTCATCACTGACTTCATCCGCTCTTGACCGGGATGTCCTTTGTGGATGGCCTTGAGTACGGGTTGCCGATATACTTTCGGCACAACGATTCGACCAGATAGCATGAGGTACCCTCGCACGAGAGAAAGTCCTTTCTTGCGAGCGTAGAACGGCTTATTGACTTGCTTAATCGATTTAGGCCAACCAGTTTGCAGGTGTTGAATCACTTCCAGAAGCAGCTTGTCCTTGTTAGTGGCAGCTTGAAGGTGTTTGAAAGTGACCGGCAGAGCAGTTAGTGCTGCATTTACGGTTGCAGACACGTCCTCTTCCATTTGAACCGAGGCAATAACGAAATCGTCATCTGGTTTTGCTCGCGGGTCAATGAGCCTAGATAGGATGTCCGCATAGCCAAAATCCTGCGTAGCGACGTGCGTGATATCGAAATCATACGACAGCAGAATGAGGGCCCATCGTTGTTGGCGGTTGGTTGTATGGATTGGTATACCTTTCTTGGATCCAAATACTGCGACCAACGGCTTGTGATCGGTGTGTAGGCTGAATTTTCTTCCGTATATGAAGCGATGAAACTTGGTGACGCCGAAGATTAGCGCCAATGCCTCCTTTTCCACTTGACCGTAACGCTGTTCTGCTGGAGTTAGCGTTCGGGAGGCATGGCACACGACTTTCATGGAACCGTCAGGGTATCGATGCATAAGACAAGCTCCGACTCCATGGCTGGATGCATCCGCTGCGACAATCGTTTCGAGGTTAGGGTCGTAGTGTGCAAGCAGCAGATCTGAACGGAGCAAACTTTTGAATTGCTCAAATGAACGTTGGCAGCTCTCATCCCAGTTCCATTTTGAATCCTTTTTAAGAAGTGAATCGAGTGGGCGTCGTAGATCGTGCATGTTGCGAACAAATTTGCCATAAAAATTTATAGCGCCGAGGTATGATCGTAAGGTACTGACGTCGTGTGGGGACGGCATACTACATATGGCTGCTGTTTTGACAGGATCGGGCCGGATCCCTTGATGGTTGATGATGAAACCGAGATAGTGGATTTCTGGCATGAAACAAGAACACTTTTCAATGCGCAGCGTAAAACCCCACTCCTGGATACGTTCCAGAAGCTTCAAAAGACGGACTCGATGTTCCTTGGCGTCCTTTCCGTGCACAAGTACGTCGTCGAGGTACGTTTCAACTCCTTCCAAACCAGCTACCATGGCGTCGACGATCGTTTGAAACGTGCCTGGGGCAGATTTGACACCCGGTGGCAAGCGATTAAACTCAAACAATCCGCGATGAGTATTGATCGTGAGGTACTGTCTGGAATCTTTCTCGACCGGTATTTGCAAATACGCATCCGATAGATCGATGTGCGAGAAGACTATGCTGCCGGAAAGTTTGGCAAAAATCTCCTCGGGGAGCGGGAGAGGATGCTGATTGGGCTGAATGGCGCTGTTTAGGCCAGTAGAATAGTCAGCGCACACTCTTACTCTCGGTGGCTGTCCGTTCACTGCTTTCTTACGAACGGCAACGATGGGTGCCGCCCAGTCAGAGAACTCCACCGGCGAAATGATTTCTAACTCTTCCAATCGTTTCAGCTCAGTCTCGATCGGTTCAAGTGCGGCAAACGGAACAGGTCTTTTACCACGGAAAACGGGCTGAACATCCGGCTTCACATAAAGTTTTGCTTCTGTTTTATTACAGCAACCCAGTGAATCCGAAAATAGTTGCGGAAACGATATTTTCAACCATTGAACGTTGTCGGTTGCTGTCGTGACGTTGTTGCAGACCGTGCTCAGGGGAACGTGCCACAGGTTGAAGAGTTCGATAAAGTCGAGGCCTAGAAGATTGAGATTGTGAACGTTGGTTATAAACAGTTTACCTGAACGATGAACTCCTCTCAGCATAACGTCACAATCAATTTCTGCGATGAGCGGTAGCGGTTGACCTGAAGCCGTCCGGGCTTGTTGCGAAGGTGGCTTAGTTGATGGTCGTCCGATCCGATTCCAGTTGTCTTCGGTGATGATGCTGATGTCTGACGCGCAATCTAACTGGAGCTCAATTTTGACTTTATTTACAACAACGGTGACGTATTTTCTCCGATCCCGAGCAGCAACTTGTCGAACGGAATAAATGCCTTTTGTTTGTGGGGCTTGTTTCGATTTCCTTTTCTTGCCTGGATTCGATGACACACAGTGGCAATACCCTTCTTTGTGCCCAATAACGTTACAATCACGGCAGCGATGGTCTTGGAAGGGGCACTCGCGAACATAGTGGAGCTGTCCGCATTTCCAACACGGCGTTCTCGGTTTATTGTTGCTATCACTATTGTTACGATGAGCCGGATTGTTGGGCATCGGTGGGTGTTTGAATGCAGGCTTAGAGACGACTGGTTTCTTCGGGTGCTTGATCGGATTGATAGCGTTGACCGATGCCTTCTCGCTTGGGCACTCCACGATTGAAGCGTCTTTCCGAAGGTTGATAATGCGATGACACTCTGTGGTGAGATCGTTGAGCGTCATTGATTTGTTGCCTTCCAGCTTAGCTAGCAGAGCGGTCCGGATCTCAGCATCTTGGGGTGCATGTAGGCCACAAACGTATATTAAACACTTGAACTCGTCGACGGAACAATTAGCAACACCGAAATCTTCGCATAGGCGATTCACAAAACCGGCATACATTTGAAAGTCGTCGGAAGCTTTTTTGTTAAGCGTGAGGCAGCGGTATCGCTTGCAGAAAAGGGATGCGTGTGCACTAAAAAGCTGCTTCAATTTAGACACCGTCTCGTCGAACGAAAAATCTCGTGTGGTCTTCGGGAGAATGTGGTTCATGTACTCCGCATGAGTACTATCACTGAGTTTGCGGAGCAGCAGACGTGTCTTGGCGGCATCATTGAGTTTACCTGCATCGACCCGAAATGTGTCCTCATGACGGCTGTACCAGTTGTCGAATGTGAGGTTTGACTCGGGATCGTAATGGAATTCTGTCATAGAATTGGCAAGAGATTCCATGCGGGCGTCAGTCGATGATGTTCCTGCGGCAGTCGTGGACATTGTTCGGCTCATAGCAAGCTCGGACAAAATCTTCTGCTGTGTACTCATCATTTCGATGAACATTTTCTTAAAATCCTCATCCATTGTTAGCGTGACGGTGTGTTGTAGAGCGGACGAATGAAATTTACCGCTTGATCACCGTTTTCGCGGGTTTCACTCACAATCCTCGTCGCCAGAATGTTGCGTATTTAGATGAGGAAAAGAATGGTTTACTACTGAGGACTACACTTAGTTTATTACAATTAGTACGTTTAGCTTTTAATATTTAATCGACTACATTTTGTGACCCGAGAATAAAGAATGGTGTAACAATCATTTCCGCCTCGGCTGACAGTTGTCAAGAGTGCCAACTATCGAGTGCAGGGTTGAGCACAGTCATTGACTCGAGGGGCCTCAACAGTAAGTCTTACATACTACTTATAATAACTTGGCCTAACAAAGTATACATTCCATAGGAATTTTATAACCTTTCGTTCGCGAAATACACCAATTGCTGTTCGAGGTTCATAAAATTATTGTTTCATTGTCGCTGGGCTTAACAGCGATCAACGAGAGAATGTGTGTATTGAGGATAAAGGGCCGTTTCTTCAATTATAGCATCATTAACGTGCAACGCCCGCACGAAGGTAGACCCGACGATGAGAAAGAAGCGTTCTACGCGAGGCTGGAGGCAACGTACGACAGCTGCTCGCCACGGGACATCAAGATCGTCATCGGGGATATGAACGCCCAGGTCGGTAGGGAAGAAATGTATGGACCGGTGGTAGGACCCCATAGCCTGCACACCGACACAAACGATAACGGCCAACTATGTGTAAACTTCGCAGCTTCCCGAGGCCTGGTGATCCGAAGCACCTTTTTTCCGCGCAAGGATATCCACAAAGCCACCTGGAGATCACCTGACCAACGTACAATGAACCAAATAGACCACGTTCTCATAGAAGGCCGGTTTTTCTCTAACATCACGAACGAACGCGCCCGTCGGGGTGCGGATATTGATTCTGACCATTACCTAGTAACAGTACATGTGCGCTCAAAGCTGTCCACCGTATACCGGACACGTCAAAGCCGCCCTCCTCGGCTGAACATCAGGCAGCTAGATAACTGCTGCCGAGAACTACGCTCGAGTACTGAATGAGGCACTGCCTTCTTCCGAGGAGTTAGGTGCTTCAAACCTCGAAGACGGTTGGGGCAGAATACGCTCGGCCATCGGAGAGGCCGCTATCGCGGCACTAGGTATTGAACCTCGGAGTACACGGATTGGTTTGATGGGGAATGCCAACAAGCGGTGGAGGTGAAAAAAAATGCTTGGAAAAATTATCTAAGTATTGCCACTAGAGAGAACCTGGCCAAATACCGACGAGCTAGGAACCAGTTGACCACGGTCCTGAGGAGAAAAAAGCGCCAAAAGGAGGACAGAGATCGTGAAGAATTAGAGCAACTATTCCGAGCTAATGACACGCGCAAGTTTTATGAGAAGGTGAACCAAACTCGGAAGGGCTACACACCGGAACCTGACATGTGTAGGGACGAGGGAGGGAATCTCATTACAAACGAGCGCGAGGTGGTCGACAGGTGGAAGCAGTTCTTCGATGAACACCTCAATGGCGAAGTCGCAGAAGGAGGCGGAACGGAAATTAACCTAGGAGCGCCCATGGAAGATAGTAATGTGCTAGCACCTGATCTCCAAGAAGTCTAACGAGAAATCAGGCTGCTGAAGACCAATAAAGCCGCTGGGAAGGACCGCCTACCGGCAGAGCTTTATAAACATGGCGGAGAAACGCTAGCAAAGGCTCTACACCGGGTTATTTCGAGGATTTGGGAGGAGGAAACGCTACCGGAGGAATGGATGGAAGGAGTGGTTTGTCCCATCTACAAAAAGGGTGATCGGCTAGACTGCTGTAACTATCAACGCAACGGCAACGCTGCTACCATGTCGGTTGACACAAAGTTTTTATCGTCCGCGTTTTAACATAAATTAGTCGTGTTTATTCACAAAAATAATTCATAATAATAGTCAGTTTTGCTAGTGATAACGCTATTTTCATTTACTAAGTGGTGTTTATGATGAAATTGTGTTAGAATAAAAGTACAGAGAGCAAATTTGTTCCCCGTAATACGTTTCTAGAAGTGGTCCATTGTTTGAAGGCTGTGATTAGGCCGAAACTCGGCTTGCAGTTGTTGTTGTTGTTGCTGCTGCTGTGCTATCTTGCCGCGGTTGTTGTGTGGAGTGACAAAATCTACTGGTATTATTAAACCGAATTGAGTAGAAGTCAACTGTGAGTACACCTATAGACACACTTTTGATAACGCAGATCCTACCGAGAGCTCTTCGTGCTTTCCTTTGCCGCCCTAACGGCTACTTGACAATTGTTGGAATTGTGTTGGATTCGCATTATGGTCTCGCTCGTACATTAACAGTTTGATATTTGTGATACCCACTGCCGCCCAAACGGTTACTTGATGAGCAAATATTTTGTTAGTGAATGCGCGGTTTAGTCTGGTAGGCTGGAAAGCAAACTTCAACGTTCGGCTTATAAGTAGCTGTTGAGTTTGGATCTCATTTGTAGTATTATTTTGAAAGTTTTACAGTGATACAGTACGTACATATACAGCCTCAACAAGACTATTTTTGGATACGTCTCGATTTGCGTCTACGTAGAGTTGTATTATTCTAGTACTGCATTTCTTTCGACACACTTAGTTGGTTTCATTTTCATTCTTAAGTGGCATTCATAGACTTGGGTTAGTGTGTTGCATTGCTATCCAACAGTTTGTTTACTTTCCATATCTAGCTTACAAGTATCAGCATCAGCTTGCTTTTCGTTACTGTTTAGAATGAATGAAGAAATTATCTGCACTGCTTGTAAGAGTAAAGAAGCCGATAGCTCAAAAGTTCTAACGTGCATGTACTGCTTCTCGAGCATCCACTTTAAGTGTAAAAAAATTATAGGAGTCGCCGTTCGTCGTATGAAGGAAGTAAATTACTTTTGCACACCCGATTGTTCTGCGATCTATCAACGAATTGTTGTGATGCAGAACAGCAATAAAGCCCTGTTGTCTTCGCTTGCTGATGAGATGAAAGCAACCATTTCAGTCTCTGTTGCTAGAGAGCTACAATCAGTATCCATCGAGGTCAAGCAGATTATCGCCACAATTGAAAAATCGCAGGAGTTTTTATCCGCCAAATTTGATGAAATTGTTTCCGACTTTAAGGACCTTAAAATTGAAAATGAAAATTTGAAAGCTGAGATAGAGCGATTAAAAAACTCACAAACTCAACTACAGGGCACATTTTATAAGTTGGAAGCAAATTTCGATAGGTCTGACAAAGCTGCCTTGGATAATAATATAGTGGTAAGAGGTATTCCTATAGTTCCCGATGAAAATATGCCGCAAATCATTAAAAAATTATTTCTGTATCTGGGATTGAGCGAAACCTTCCAAGCTGTGGTATCTGCAGAGCGGATTTTTACCAACAGTAAAAATGGTAATGCTATTGTTCCCATCAGAATCGTATTTCGTGATAGGAAATCAAAAGAGCTAGTTCTAAATAAGAAAAAACAAATTGGAAAATTACTATCGACCTCAATTGATACGAAATTCATTGTTGACAGAAAAGCAATGAATGTAACGATAAGCGATGAATTAACTCCGCTGTCACTTGAACTGCTTAAGGAACTTCGCGAGTCTCAAGAACTGCTAAATGTTAAGTTTATCTGGGTAGGGAGGGGTGGCGTCGTTCTGGTCAAAAAAGATGAAAATAGTAAGCCTGAAATGGTCAAAAATAGAGAAGAGCTAAGTCGTGTTATGAGTCACTTTATGAAATCTGCCCATGTGACAGAATCACTAATTGCTTCTGGTCATTCTCCTGTGCCCAAACGTAAGAAAAATGCATAATAATACATTCTACTATTGAGTGTGTGCTGTGTATGCTAAAACAAATACCTACCAATTATGATTTTAAATAATTGTCATGATAATTTACATGAATTTAATAAAAAATGCAGTATGATTGACAAGAATGCTTTGAATGTGATTCAGTGGAATGTGAGAGGGATGAATGACTTTGGAAAATTTGATGAGATTATTTATTTTGTGAATGGTTGTTGATGTTATTGTTGTAGGCGAAACATGGATAAATAGAGAGAATAGTAATATTTATAACATTCCAGGTTATCGAGCATATTTCTCATGTCGTGAAAACTCTTCAGGTGGTTTGGCTGTATATGTTCGAAATTCATTAGAAAATAAACTGGTAGATAGCCAAACAACCAATGGCCTGCATTATGTCCAGTTAGAAATCAAGCATCTGGGCCATTCATACAATATTATGGGTGTTTATCGTCTGCCTTCGTACGACTACAGCGAGTTTCAGAAAACATTGGAAGGTTGGCTAGCAGCTGCTACTACTTCCAAACCATTTTTCGTTATTGGTGATATGAATGTCCCAATTAATCTACAGAATAACAACGTAGTAGTCAGATACAAAACTTTGTTAGAATCATATGGTTATGTGTGCACAAATACGTTCACAACGCGTCCAAGAAGCAATAACATTCTGGATCATTTCATTTGTCCAATCGATCTTGCTGCTAAATTACAGAATCACACGATTTTCAGTGAAATTAGTGACCATCTACCTATCATTTCGTCTCTTCCTTTAAATAACGAGAAAAAACAACAAGAATTAAAAATCAACATAGTCGATCGAGTCAAGCTACAGCATAAATTTTCAATGTTTTTAGATGAATTTGCGATTAATGATGATATTGACGTTACTCTGAACATCCTAATTACAGCCTATAACAATCTTTTAAGTGAATGCACCAATTCCTTAATAAAAACTGTTAGAATAAAAGGTGAGCATTGTCCTTGGATGACCTATAGCCTCTGGAGATTGATTCAATTGAAAAATAATTACCTTGATAAAGTCAAAAGAAATCCAAATAACACTCATCTTTGCGAAATGCTGTCTCATGTTTCGAAGAAGCTTAAACTTGCCAAGAGACGGTGCAAAAAGGAATATTACGAAAATATACTTAATAGCTCGAGTCATTCTAATGTCTGGAAAAAGCTGAACGAAGTGTTTGGCCGACCGAAAACTAGTGAACAGATAAAACTGCGAATTGATGAAAAAGTACTAGATTCTGATCGCGAAGTTGCCGAAGTGTTCAACAGCTATTTTGCATCTATTGAAAACAATCTAGCAGTTACACTTCCAAAATCGAACTTTGATTTTTTGAAGCCTGTGAAATGTGTTAATAACTCGATTTTTCTGAATTTTTTGGCTTTCGGCTGCAAAGTCCTCCCTCTCCATGGGTATATTGACCAGGCGGTGCGCCATAGAGTGAAAGGCTGCTTGTTTCGGGGCCCAAAAACAAGCAGCCTTTCACTCTATGGCGCACCGCCTGGTCAATATACCCATGGAGAGGGAGGACTTTGCAGCCGAAAGCCAAAAAATTCAGAAAGCGGCTGAATTAAATGGGTACGACAAGAGTTTTGTGGATAAAATAATCGGTAAACATATCCGTAAAAAACAGCGTCAAGACACCACCACTTTACAGCCGGAAAAAGAGCAAATCCACAGAATCAGTTTGCCATTTTACCCTAAAGTGACGAACCACATTAGGAAAATTCTCAAGCGGCACGGTTTCCATGTGGTTCATAAAAGCGGTAATACATTACAGGAGCTTCTAAACAATCAAAAGGACAAGGTTCCGCCCGAAGAACGGTCGGGTATCTACGAAATCCCCTGTAAGGATTGCCCAGCGGTGTATATCGGACAAACCCGTCGAAAATTTAAAACTCGGCTAAAAGAACATAAAAAAGCTGTGGAAAATGAAAGGACCAATGATTCGAGTGTAGCGATGCATTCTATCTGCCTCCAACATGAAATTGATTGGGGGAACGCAAAGCTGCTAAAAAATGTGAGAAAATCCTCTCATTTAAATGCGTGGGAATCGATGTACATCAGCACCGCCGATCGACTTTTAATGAATGAAGATGAGGCGCTCATCTCATCGCCTCTCTTCCAACTGACGAAATTGAATCTGTAGCAGACAACAAATCACAATGCGTATGCAGTCGACCACCGCTCCGTAGATGGGTTGGATTAAACCCGAAACCGGTTAGCGAAAAAGGTAATTTTAATGTTTTGTAAGAACCATAAGTGATGTGTCTTGTTTGTTCGTATTCATTAATGATATGGGAAATTTAAAGCTTCAAGGAATACCAAAACTCTTTGCGGATGATACAGCTAGCATTGGGCGATACTGCGAGAAGCATCGATATTCGAATATCGATACAAATTTTTTAAAAGTATCGATCCGGCTGAAATATCGGGCAGCAAGTATCGATACCAGTAGTATCGATATCGGAATCGATACACTGACAGGGTGTACGCAACCACAACGAAAACCATACTTTTGTTTATTATTTAGCTTAATTTTCATCCGTTTTTTCAGCAAATCCGTTTTCTTAAGTCGGTAAACCGACTTTTTGCCAGATTGACCGGTCACCAGCTTTGCAAGTGAAAAACCGGCCGGGCCGGCCAGAAATCGAGCACTCAGCAACCTTACAGACTGTTCGGGCAAAGCACTGATTCGCCGGATCGTCAGGTAAATGTACTGCACCGGCTGTAATATGGATTGGTCTTAGTCGACACTAGCGTAATTTTACAAACGAGGCACCTATGTGCTCCAATCTTTATTGATCGCGATAGAGATTTGGATGTACGATGTGTGATCGATAGGAGTCTTTATTTTACTGACTATGTAATAGTAATTCAATTAATTATATAGGTAAGAGAGCAACTGGTATAAAATTGTCTATTGGCACGAAAGAGAGTGCTATTATCTCGTATCATTAGGGTAGAATTTCTAAATTTGGCGTTAACATTCCGCCCACCGTTGAAATTTGAATTTCAAGTAATAATTATAATGATATAGCATAATTAAATATAAAGTAATCATTGTTCAGGTTGCAATCAATCTGGATTCTGCTGCATCTCGTCCATCATCGGCTGAAGTAGATTAATCACGATACCCGCTGCTCTAGAGACCCACTGCTTGGCTCCTGCTGCTTCGTTAGCGTCGACCAATGGTTGTGGGTTGACCCTCGGACATCGGACGTGGTGATTTCCAATTTGGGTATCAAGGTATCTGTTAAAATACGTCGACTTTAGGTGGAGGAGATGTGGTCCCGCATAGTTGATGGAACGTAGATACTTAACTTGTGAGAGGACCATAAGGCCCTCTCCCATCCAACATTGCCTAGTTTGCTGGAACCTCGAACGACTGGAACGTTGCTGTGTTCGGTGGTTGATTGTCTTCGATCGGTAGAACACAGACTCGGTTGATTGCCCGTCGATAAACGCCTTCTTTGGTTCGAATGCTGATGACACGAATACGATTGTCGCTGCCAGCAAATATTTCGATCACGCGACCGAATCTCCATTTCAGTGGTGGCAAATTGTAATACCATCGTTCCAATTTGTATGTTGTTTCGTTCGTGAGTCCACCGACTACGCTGCTGAAGACTAGAGAGATATTCGGTAGACCAACGCTTCCAAACACGACGCAAGTATTCTTGGATTGTTTGCCACTGCGACAGACGGTTTGAGGGTACCTCCTCGTATGAGGGTTCCGGGATGGCAGTTAATTGACGGTGCGCCAAGAAATGACCTGCCGTAAGAACGTCTATATCATCTGGATCGTTGCTAAGTTGAGTTAACGGCCTGGAGTTTAGACAAGCTTCCACCTGGGTGAGAATAGTTAGCATTTGTTCGGGTGTTACAAGCGATGTCTTCAGAGTCCTGTAGAGATGAGTTTTGAGAGCCATAACCGCGGCCTCCCACAGCCCGCCGAAGTGAGGTGATCTTGGCGGTATGAAGCAAAACTCAATGCCCTCGTCCGAGCACTGACGCATTATGTCGATGCGGGTTTGCTGTGAACGAAACAATTCCAAGAACTCGTTCAGAATTCTACGAGTCCCGACGAAATTCGTGGCGTTGTCGCAGTAGATGGATTTGGGTACACCACGTCTAGCAGCAAATCGTATCAGAGCGGCGAGAAAAGACTCAGCAGATAAACTGCTGACGAGCTCCAAATGGACAGCCTTCGTTGACATGCAGACAAAGACTGCTGCGTAGCATTTTTGTGTGG
The DNA here is from genome assembly GCF_943734655.1 of Sabethes cyaneus. Classification (NCBI taxonomy): domain Eukaryota; kingdom Metazoa; phylum Arthropoda; class Insecta; order Diptera; family Culicidae; genus Sabethes; species Sabethes cyaneus. The sequence continues at coordinate 113,901,501 of NC_071355.1, forward strand.
CAGCTTTACGATGAGGTGGTCTTAAATGGAACGGACCACAAAAATCCACACCCGAATTTAAAAACGGAAGTACAGGTGATACTCGAACAGAAGGAAGATCTGCCATTAGCTGTTCCGATGCGCTGGGCTTACAGCGAAAGCAGGTGACACAGTGGTGCACCACGTAACGGGCCAGATTGCGGAGTCTAAGCGGCCAGAACCTTTGCCGCACTGATGACATCAAAAGTTGGGGTCCAGCATGTAAAAGTTTGACATGATAATGTCGCACAATTAGAAGAGCGAGAGGATGCTTGCTGTCGAGAATCATCGGTTGTTTTTGATCATACGGAACTAGTGCATTGCGCAAGCGACCACGTACGCGAAGCAGATTGTCTACCAGGATTGGTGACAATGATTTCAATTTGGATGTCACCTTGACTTGACCATTGGTTTGAATGGAACGGATATCTTCGGAAAAGGATTCTTGTTGCGCTATTCGAACTAGATTTTGCAACGCAGTTTCGAGTTCAATTGTGGATAGTGGACCAGTCACTCGGGTGCTTCTATTCCCTTCTCTCGCATTGTAGTAAAATCTTCGAACATACGCAATTACGCGCATGAGATCGGTCAACGATGATTTCAATTGAAAAATATGATTAGTTACAGGAACTACAGTCAACGCAGTAACGGCTCTTTCTTCCAAGAGGTCTACGCTAAAGAGATCATCGGTAGTTCTAAGCAAATTTGGCCAAAACCTACGCGACTGGCTTAGCCAGGTAGGTCCGTTCCACCAGATATTGTGTTGGATTAGCTGAGAAGCTGGCATTCCGCGCGAGACAGCATCTGCTGGGTTTTCTATTCCCGCTACGTGTCCCCAGATTCCGGCCGCCGTGATGTGTTGGATCTCGGCAACTCGGTTAGATACAAATTTTTTCCAACGGCTGGGTTCTGCCGCTAGCCAATGAATAACAATTGTTGAATCCGTCCAAAAGTACGATCGACCAGGGAATTGTAAGGCTCCTTGCACCTTTTCGTATAAGTGGCTTAGCAATAATGCCGCTGACAACTCCAGTCTGGGCAACGATACTGGCCGTTGTTTCCTTCCGTTATTGCACGGAACTACCTTTGACTTGGCCGTAAGAAGATGCACCGCAATAGTTCCCTCAGTAGTTACAGTACGAAGGAAAAAACAAGCACCGTATGCACGCTCCGATGCGTCGCAGAAACCGTGCAGTTCCATGCTGAATTCACCAGTAGCTGGAGCTGCCCATCGTGGAACAGAAAGTGAACGAAAACCCTCCAGGTCGTCAAAAAACTCTCTCCAGGATTTTTGCAAAGGCTCTTCCAGTGGAACATCCCACGCAAGCTTCAATGCCCACAACTTCTGCATGAAAAGCTTCGAGAGCAGAATGGTTGGCCCTAGAAGGCCAAGAGGATCGAACAATCTGGCAGCATCTGATAACACTATCCGCTTTGTGATTGCAGTTCTTTGTGCCCACTCAGGTACCTTGAAGCGAAAGACATCATCAATGGGCTGCCACAAAAGGCCAAGAGTTTTTACTGGAGATGTAGAAGCATCGATTTCCAGTAGCTGTCGGTTTTCTCGAAGTTCCACCGGAATGTTTTTCAAAATACTCGGATTATTTGATGCCCACTTGTGCAACTTAAATCCCGCCGACTGAAGAAGTGCAATGAGCTGTCCGCAAAGCTCCGTTTCTTCTTCCTCTATGTTACTGCCACCGAGAAGATCGTCAATATAAAAATTATTCGAAAGAGCACGCGCTGCCCTTGGATAAAGTGAAGTTCCGTCTAATGCAAGCTGCTGTAGGCAACGTGTGGCCAAGAATGGTGCCGAAGCGGTGCCGTATGTCACGGTCTTTAGTTCGAAACACTGTATGGGATCGTTTGGAGAATCGCGCCAGAGAATTCGCTGCAGGTGACGGTCCGATGGTTGTACCAACACCTGACGGTACATTTTTTCTAGATCGGCTACAATGGCAAACCGATGTAACCGAAATCTAAGAATAATGCTGTATACATCATCTTGTTTGATATGACCGACCATAAGTGCATCATTAAGTGATACTCCTGTATCGGTGGCGCAGGATACGTCAAAGACGACCCGCAGTTTCGTAGTTGCACTGTCCGGTTTTTCTACACAGTGGTGGGGCATGTAGTATGGTTTCGCTAGGGTGTCATTATCCTTTGTCGGATCTACAGGAGACATGTGTCCAAGTAGTTGATACTCCCGAATGAATGCAGCATATGCATCCCTCAATGTTGGTTTTGCTTGTAGACGACGTTCGAGAGCTAAAAATCGACGATACGCTGTTGCATACGAATCCCCAAGTTGGGCGAGAACTGGTTCCTTTTTTGGCAATGATACTATAAAACGCCCTGAAGAATCACGAACGGTAGTACTAGAGAAGTGCGTTTCGCATAATCGTTCTTCAATCGAAAGAGAATTTTCAGATTGGCAAGATTCGAGTTCCCAAAAACGAATAAGTTGATTTTCAATATCGGCGTTGCTGCAAACCATTGTCAGTGCAGTTTGCTGACCAGAAGTAGTGTCGCACTTTCCGGAAATAATCCAGCCGAAAACAGTCTCCTTCAGAATCGGCATGTTTGAACCGAGTTCAACGAAGCCACCTAGCAGCAACTGATAATACACCTCAACTCCAATGATTCCATCAATACGATTTGGCACATAGAAGTGAGGATCAGCTAAACACAGAGACGTTGGCAATTTCCATGTGGACACCGGAACTCGGTTCGATGGAATGATCGGTTTGAATTCGGGAAGAATGTGAAACCTCAAATTTACAGCGTAATCCGAGAAACCACCGTTACCATTGCAGATTGCTTAGATTTAGCAGGGATTGATCCAACACCCTGGAAAGAAAGTGGGTCCTCCTGTCGGCAAAGGGCCAATTTTTGAGCGAGACGTTCACTCAGAAGATTTCGTTCTGAACAGCAGTCTAAAAGAACTCGAGCCAATTGAGTATTTCCGTTGTCGTCTGCTACCTTAACAACTGCCGTCGCAAGAAACACGGTGCTGTCCGTAGGAGATGGACTGGCAGGAAAAGCAATCATTTGCTGATTGGGGGCTAAGATGGGTTGAGAAGGCTGAAGGGTCTGCGAAGTAGCGAAGGTTTGCGATTGTACTGGCGAAACGAGTGAATTCATTGATTCACTGGCCTGACTCGGAGGCGTTGCAATTGGCACTGCCTGAATGTGACTCGGTTCTTGCCTTTGAGCTGGTGGATTATTCGATTGTCTAATGTGCAACATGGTGTGATGCCTTTGGCCACAAACCCGACATGCTGTGCCGGAACACGCCCGTACCAAGTGGAAAGGAGAAAGGCAATTTAGGCAGAGACCAATTCGTTTTACTGCTTCAAGCCTTTGGATGGGACTTAGCTTGTGGAAGGAATCACATTTGAAAGGAGAATGAGACGGTTTTTGGCAAAATGGGCACGGCTTCTTTGATAATGCCGTTGTGGTAAGAGTTGATTCGATCCTTTGCCTCGCTGGAGGCTTTGAAGATTCATGACGCTGATCGGAACTGCGCTGTTTCACCGCAACGAGAGGTTGAAGTGTAGTTAGATGCTCACGTAGAAATTTTAGTAATTCATCGTACTTCGGCACGTCACGGCTTCTGTGTGTCCGTTCCCAATGCCGTTGGGTATCTGAGTCCAGTCGTCTATATAACAGGTGAGCAATAAGATGAGACCATCCATCAGGTTCCAAACTTAGCTTTTTTAATTGAAGTATGTTCCGCTCAAACGAGTCGATGAGATTGACTAACGCATCGAAAGACTCTCTCTTCATCGGCTCCGAATCCAGAATTCCGTTAATTAGCGTCCGGGCGATAATCTTCTTGTTTTCAAACCGTTCCTGTAGCATTGACCAAGCTACTTCGTAATTTGCTGCAGTTACCTCTATCGATTCCACTAGCGTCTTAGCATCCTTAGTAAGCACCGTCAAAAGATAATGAAACTTATCAACTGCAGTTAGTGATGGTTCCCTGTCGATCCGGCTTTGAAATGCATCTCGGAAACTAAGCCAGTCTTTTACACTACCGTCAAAGAAAGGAATTTTAAATACAGGGAGAGGTATTCGTGATGCTAACGGTTGGTTGGGCAAGGATACGGAAGAGGTAGAGGCAGCAGCAGTCGGTTTTGCTAGTCGAGACTGAAGGAAATCCTTAATATCGAAATATCTGTTCTCGAATTCCAATCGAGTAGATTTGTTGGTAGTCTCAACGTCCACTTTCACTTGCCTTTCCTTGGGATCACCTAAATCGCCTGCCAAATTCAAGTCCTGCTCTTGTCGAGATTCTATTTTTGCACGATTTGCTAGGAATTCGGCAAACACTCCTTCTAATCGATCCAAACGGGAACCAATTTTCGATTGGTCCCGTTGTGCATTGTAGCCTTTAACGAATTGTTCAAGGTTAGATAACGAGTCGCCAAGCCCTCGTTCCGTTTTAACCATTTCACGTAAGGATGCCATTTAGCCAGGTAATTTGGCACTCCCCTAAAATTGCACTTATTCACTAGTGATTTTATTAGTAATCCTTTTACGATTAAGTGAAAATTGCATGCATCAATTAATAATCGCACCTTTGTACTTTGAGTAATTGTACTCACGCTACCAGCCTATTGTTCTCAAACCCAAGCCACGCCGCTCCTTTGTTCCCGCGCAATGGAGGATGATTAATTAATAAATCCGCAAATTTGCTCCACTAGGCAGGCCTGATCTCGTGGCTGAAGATTGATCCGATGGTGGACGAGCTGATCCGGTGGTAGATGTCGAAATGAGCCGTAATAGCCGAATCTAGATCGACGCCGAAATATCACCGTATCACAATTGTTCGACAAGTCTAATCGAATTAGACGTTTTGAGCAGTACACTTTTTCGCGTTAAAATTTTCACAATCCGGTCTCTCGAAGGACTATTAATGTTCGGGCAAAGCACTGATTCGCCGGATCGTGGGGTCAGGTAAATGTACTGCACCGGCTGTGATATGGATTGGTCTTAGTCGGCACTAGCGTAATTTTACAAACGAGGCACCTATGTGCTCCAATCTTTATTGATCGCGATAGAGATTTGGATGTACGATGTGTGATCGATAGGAGTCTTTATTTTACTGACTATGTAATAGTAATTCAATTAATTATATAGGTAAGAGAGCAACTGGTATAAAATTGTCTATTGGCACGAAAGAGAGTGCTATTATCTCGTATCATTAGGGTAGAATTTCTAAATTTGGCGTTAACACAGACAAAAATGCTAGAAATGGAACCTATGAATAAAAGCGAGGTGACCATATCGGTCGAACTAAAAAATCAGAACATTTTCTGCCCAAACATGCGGATGAAGATTTAGATTCGACAAACCAATTAAATTAACCCCCTTCCACCTCTGTTTACGCTACAAAAGGTACAAGCCATACAAAACTGAACAATAATGATGACCGTGAGAATGTACCTCTACAATCATACAGATAACTAAATTATACACTTTGCTCTACAAGTGGTAACACCAACAGGTAACAATGCTCCTAATGGCCCTTAACACCTAATACAGCAAACATCGAAACATTGAAATAACTGTAGAGCGTAACACTTGCTGAGACAGATGAAAGTCAAACACTGCTGAAATTTGGTTGAATGCATGTTGCAGACCAGTGATGGCGCTATCAGCAAGAGAGACAAGAAAAAAAATGCTACGTTGTAGCGACCCGGGGTGGATTGTGCTATATCAAGAACTCCCAAGTCAGTTTCATCCTGGTGCCAATGGTGCATTCGTACAACATGCCAGCCGTGTACACATTGGCGTAGCTAGGTAATTTCCCTGGGGGGGCCCAGGGGGTGCCTTCCGAAAAAAAATTTCATTATGATCCAGTTACGCCGGCTGTCAGCGATAGCACAGGGTTTTGTAGGGAAATACCAGACGGGCTTCATGAGAGCCCGCGCAATTACGGACCAGATGTTTATCATCCGACAGATCTTGCAGAAATATCGGGAGTACAACGTGCCCATGCACCACATCTTTATTAATTTCAAAGTAGATACGATGCACTCGATCGAGGCTAGCTATGACAGATAATGCAAGAGCACGGTTTTCCGGATAAACTGGGGCAAATGATCAGAGCTACATTGTATCGAGAGATGTATTTCGTGTGTAACTCGGGAACACTTTCGAATCCTTTTTACATACTATTCAACTTCGCTCTTGAGGGGGTGGTCCGACGAAAGCGAAGTCTAGGAGGATTGGGTTAAACGTAAGTGCGTCGAAGCCCAAATACATGAAAGAAAGAGGCTCGATAAATCAAACACGTGCCTCACACGGACGGTAACTGTTCACAGCGTCGCTTGCCGGAAGCGGGAGGCACACCGGACAATATTTGGCGGAGAACAAACTGAAAGCGGAGAGTGGCAGAGACGAATGAATCACGAGCTACAGAAACTGTTTGGAGAGATTCTCATTGTCATCTGGCGAAAGTCAGTAGGCTATCGTGGGCCGGACATTTCGTAAAGATACCGGACGGCAGTGTGACGGAAACAGCTCTTTTCAACAGCTACATCAGCACCAGGAACAGGGAGGCTTAACGTGCGAAGATGGCACGACCAAGTCGAAAGTGATTTGGGACTTCTGAGACTGGAAAATTGGCGACAAGTGGCCCAAGATCGAGTTGAATGGAGACGACTGTTTATAACAGCATGAGCCGGGGTGGCTATCAGGTTACTGACGGCTACTAACGATGACAACAACTACGCGTTTGCGATACCTAGCAAAAAAGGAAAACATCAACGCGGTGGGAATATATACACTGAATGTTTTTCCGGTTTTTCAATTACAATGGGGAAAATTTCTGGAGGGGGCCTGCAAAATTCTGGAGGGGGCCTGGTACCCCAGGCACCCCCTCTAGCTACGCCAATGCGTGTACGATGGGAATCTTTCAAAGTAGTGCCTGCAGCTCGTGGTTTATATGCCTGGATCGCTCTCTGCTTCCAGTTACCAACACCTTGCGTTCAAATACGGCAAATGCACTTAAATTTTGCGTACGGTTTATGCAACTTGATCGAAATCACTCACGAAGGCAAAAGTAGACCTGACATAGCTAGAATGTGTCGTTGAATCTGCTTACTCGTATTATTGACGGCGGTTGCCAGAGATCCCTAATTTATAAATTCATCAACCCCTTCCAGTTCATCTCCGTCAAAAGTCATTCCATGCAGGGTTTCTTCACTTAACAACGCGGTTGCGGCCTCATTGACGGCCTAGCGTATCCAACCACATAAATTTTCGAGTGGCAAGACAGCTAGCTCCATTGAGGAAAGCAAAGCTTCACTCAGCAAGTGCGCGTAGTTCTCAGCAACTTGCGAGCTGTCTAAATGATCGCATTTGAAGATTATTTTAAAATCGGAGCTGGAATTGCACTTGAAATTTTACTAAAAATTGAACTTGAAATAGAAAATGAAATTTAACTTAGAATTAAGCATGGCATTATGCTAAAAATTGAACTTTAAATTGATATTGATGATCAAATGATATTGGACAGTTTGAATCAATTTCAACTTAAATATTTACTTTAAATTGAGCTGGAAGTAAGACTTTAAATTGTCCTTAAAATTAAACTAAAAGTGGAACTTGAATTTGGACTTCAAATTACACTTAAAATTGGACGCGAAGTTAAACTTAAGTTTGGACTAATTCAGACTAGAATATATAAATAGGACTTGAAATTACACATGAAATAGGACTTAATGAGACATGAAATTGAACTTGAAATTTAACTTGAAACTAACCTGAATTGGATGTAAAATTATACTAGAAATTTTACTTACAACTTCGCCAGAAATTGGAGTTAAATCGGACTTAAAAAGGAACTTCGAATTGGACTTGAAATAGGATTTGAAATTTAATTTAATTTTTACATCGCCCAAGAAATCCGACTTGAAATTGGATTTCAAATTGAAATTAAAGTTTTATTTAAAATTTGATTTAAGACTGGAACTAGGAATGCATCTATTTTTGCAGCGTTAGTATATTTATCGATAAAAATAGCCGCCGTACTTTTAATTAGGTACACCTCATATTTTAATTTCTACGAGTTCGAGGTGGTAAACTAGTTTATATACTTCGGGTCGTTGATGACGTCGGATAACAACTGCAGCAGAGAAACACACCTCACCATTCTTGCCGGAAGTCGTGCTTACTACGGATTCTACAAGACCATAAAATTTGACCAACTTCAACCCTGTATCAAATGTACCATGTACAAAGCGCAAATAAGACCGATAGTCTACGGGCACGAAATGTGGACAATGCTCGACGGAGACTTGAAAGCGCTGCAACGGCCATGGCAACGTTTGGACGTTGTGTGCTTAGGATCATCTTTGGTGGTGTATGTGAGTACGGTGTATGGAGAAAAAACATAAACCACAAGCTGGCGCAGCTTTTCGGCGAACCCAGTATTCAGAAAGTTGCTGAGGCTGGAAGGGTACAATGGGCGAGACATGCTGGAAAACAATCCCGTAAAAATGATGTTTGCCTCGAATTCGATTGGTTCCAGGCGCAGAGGTACGCAGCGTGCTCGACGGTTAGACCAAATGGACTCGATTTAATGGAGCAAGTCCTGGAAAGTGTGGGACATTCGAGAAATTGGAGACGGGCAGCCATGGACCGAGTTTGTTGGCGGAACATTGTTATGCAGGTGAAATCCTAATGGACATCGCATTAGGATAAGCAAGGTTATTAATTAGGATAAGTATTTTAGTTTCTCTAGCTTTTACTATATAAAGGTATCGATACAAATATCGGCGTTTTAGCATCGATACTGGCCGGTATCGGGACGCTCAGTATCGATCAAAAATATCGATGTATCGGCCCAAAAGTATCGATTTTTTCGATACAGATACAGTATCGCCCAATGCTAGATACAGCATTATTCTATCCTCGTAGTAATGTTCAGGCTATTGTAAATGCCATTGAATCGGATTTATCAACACTCACTGAATTTTTCAACGGGAATCAACTCTCTTTAAACTTGTCAAAAACCAAAACACATGATTTTTCACTCGTCGCATAAAAAATCTCCCAACATCCAGATCCATGCATCGGCAATCTAAATATCGAAAAAGTTACAACTTTTAAATATTTAGGGCTGCACTTAGACCCTTGTCTCTCTTGGGACGCACACATTAAGCATGTATCGAGCAAAGTTTCGTCACTATGTGGTCTCATGAGAAGAGTGCGCAGCTTTGTGCCTCGTGAATCATTGCTTAAATTTTATTATGCATGCATCCATTCCATATTGCAATATTTAATTGCTGTCTGGGGCCACGCGTCGAAATCAAAACTCAAAAGAATCCAAACATTGCAAAACAGGTGCGTAAAAGTAATTTTTAACTTACCTCATTTATTTTCGACAAATTTGCTCTACTCAAGTTTAAATCACAAAATTTTACCCTTACTGGGACTGCGTGATTCTCAAACAATCATGTTTACACATAGCTCTCTACATAGCCAAAATTTTCACTGTAATATTACCTTCGCCTCTAGGGTTAATTATTCTCACACTAGACATGCAAATGAAATACTGAGATGCAGAGCTTCTACGAACTTAAGCTTATCGTGTATCACAAATTATGGTCCTTTGAAGTATAATTCGATTCCAAACGAACTTAAGTCTATAACTAGTAATACTCTCATGAAAAGCAAGCTGAAGCAGTATCTATTAATGAATGTAAACGAATATATTATGTAATGTGTCAACCATTTTGTATATGTGGGTTTTTCTGGCTCCTGCTGGTTTTTTCCTACATCCTAATTATATCTTGTTTAACTAAGTTTTGTTTTGTGCCATAAGCGTTATCACTAAATATTAAATACTTAGTTTAGAATCCCTTCAAAGGAACTAATGTTCCATTGGGATTTCTCTTTGTCTTTCTTGTTGTAGTTTTATACTCCGCGTTGCGTTAATTTTTGTTAGTAGGTGTCCACTACCAGAGGGCTCTCGATATGAGCTCTTTGGTGTGGGGGTTAGTGGAGGGTAAAAAAAAACTATCGTGGTATTACGCTGGTAAACGAGGCCTAAAAGGTACTCTCCCAGACCCTGTTACGCCGGCTGTCACCGATAGCACAAGGTTTCGTAGGGAATTATCAGGCGGGTTTCATGGGGACTCGCGCAACTACGGACCAAATTTTTACTATCCGACAAATCTTGCAGAAATGTCGGGAGTACAACGTGCCCACGCATCACATCTTTATTCATTTCAAAGCAGCATACGATACAGTCGAATGAGACAAGCTATTGCAGATAATGCACGAATACGGTTTGCCGGACAAACTGACGCGACTAATCAGAGCTACATTGGATCGAGTGATGTGTTTCGTACGCATCTCTGGGCCACTCTCGAGTCCCTTCGAGACGCGACGAGGGTTGAGACAAGGTGACGGTCTATCCTGCATGCTGTTCAACATCGCTCTTGAGGGGGTGATCCGACGAGCGGCATCGAAACGAGAGGCACGATTTTTACCAAGAGTAGCCAACTTCTAGGCTTTGCAGATGACTTCGATATCATTGCCAGGAACTTTGCGACGGCGGAGGCAATCTACGCCAGACTGAAAACGGAGTCTAGGAGAATTGGGCTAAAAATAAATGCGTCGCAGACCAAATACATGAAAGGAAGAGGCAAACAAACAAAGGAAACAAACGCGCGCCTCCCACGGACGGTAACCGTTGACGACGACGAACTAGAAGTGGTAGAGGAGTTCGTGTATTTGAGATCGCTGGTGACCGCGGACAACAACCCTAGCAAGGAGATCCAGCGGCTCATCCAAGCGGGAAATCGGGCCTACTTTGCCCTTCGTAAAACGCTACGATCAGGAAGCATACGTCGCCGAACGAAGCTAACAATGTACAAAACCATTATTAGACCAGTAGTTCTTTATGGACTTGAAGTCGTGACGCTGCTTACGGAGGACATACGCGCCCTTGCCGTGTTTGATCGGAAAGTGCTGCGGACGATATTTGGCGGAGTACAAACTGAAAGCGGAGAGTGGCGGAGGCGTATGAATCACGAGCTACAGGCACTGCTTGGGGAGACTCTCATCATGCATCTAGCGAAAGTTAGCAGGCTACGGTGGGCCGGACACGTCGTAAGGATGCCGGACGACAGTGCGACAAAAACAGTCCTCTTCAACAACCCCACCGGCACCAGGAACAGGGGGGCCCAACGGCTCGACCAGGTCGAAAGCGATTTGCGACTTCTGAGACGACTAAGAAATTGGTGACGAGTGGCCCAAGACCGAGTTGAATGGAGACGAGTGCTTGAAACAACACGAGCCACCCCGGCTCTATACTGCTGAAGAAGAAGAAGACGTTAGTTAAACAACGATTTGTTACTTTATAACAATACGGCTTTCAAAGACCTACACGTGTGGTATAAAATACAACAGCGTGAGTAACCGTAGGTTAATACAAATTGATGAAATTTGCTCAAGAAAACTTTATTGATGTGAATCAAACAGAATGGCATTACAGTAAATTATGCATAGTGCAGCGTCAGTGCCCAGAAGCCTGCCCGTACGGGTAACATTGACAAACGCTAGCATTGACGGTTAACATTGACCGAAGCTTCCGCGACAGCGAAAGTTTTACCTTTCGGTGCGGTTTTTGTAAAGTTTATTTCTCTGACCGTTTCAGGGGCAAGCGCAAACGTTTGCACATGGAACATAACAAACATTGCACGTCGAACGTGCAATGTGAGTTAGCTTAGTACATGTGTGAGAGGTTTCGTGCGCCACCTGAAACTCTCATAGAACTGTAGTAAAGTTCCGCACTGCTCTCTTTTTCTTTTTTTTTTCTCAGCAGCTGTTCTAGTACTTCTTACTACGAACAATTAAAAGCTGTTATAAATACCAGCGGCGACGCCGCGAGGCGGGGTTCAAAAAAGTCGTGTTGAAAATGAAGGTTTTAGGAGTTAAGTTCTTCGTGTTATGTTAGGCTTAAATGCATTAAAGATTAGGGTCCATTAAAAGTAATAATAAAATTGATTCCAACCGAACACCTAGAAGAAAATCTAGAAGTACGGATTTACATTAAAAGTGATAGTAAAATTGATTCCAACCGAACACCTAGAAGGTTAAGGTAGTCGATAAGGAGGCTACATATGGTGACAGCAGCAAAGAAGTGAAAGCACTTCAGGGACGCTTTTCTGACTGGTAGTAACCAGCAGCCGGCAAAGTTAAGGTTTATAGGGACATAGGATAGAGTAGGGGAATAGTTAGCGAAGAAAGAAAGTGAAGTGCAGTAAAGTGCTCAGACATCGATACTGCGACGGTTCGGAGAAACACCGTTCAACTTGTACTCATTTCTACCGGAAAATCTACTGGGTGGAGAGCTGAACTGAGGAACTAGAGCCAAGTGAGTAAAACTCATCTATCATAATTGAAATAACGATACAAAGTACGCGTTTAATTTGCAAAGTGATATAAATATCAAGCGTGTCTGTTCAGATCAAATGCGCATTCGTACTATTAGAATTTATTGGTAAACCATAGGTATGTTGCATGTTCCAAAAACATGCTCAACATCGGAAGATCAACTTGACATATACACAGGTCGTTGCTCCAAAGCGTGTACAATATCCGGAATAGGGTATGAGTAGTTCGTGTAATACGGAATAACGATATTTTGTACAATTTTATTTTTGCTAAATATTTGGATACAATAGTTCGTAGACTATTAGAGTAAAGATGAGTATTGATATAGCAACTAAGACTTTATTACCTGTAGTTCAGATATGGCCAAAACGGTATTTTTGCCATAAGCCTCGTATAAAAACCCAAAATTATATTCGAAATACGAAGCAAACTTGGGGAATATAACAGTAGAAGAAGCGAAAGAAGACTTACTCCGCATTGTTAACGGAGAAAGTGTATTCTAGCAGACGGATCAAATTAATAGTCTCGCATATCTTTAAATTAATGATAAAAAACCTGATTTAATCCACCCAGCGGTGAAAGGAACCTTTGTTATACGGTCTTACTTGCTATATGAGATAGAAATCGACATGTCTTCGGAACATAATTCATCTATTAGTTAACGTTGCATTGTGCGTTGGTTTACATAAAAATTTTGGAAATTGAAAAGCTTACAAAATTTGAACAAAATAGAAGCACTTACAAATTTTGATAGTTCTTTTTCTCATGAAATTGCTGAGTAAGTTGTTACTAATGTGGGTAAGTGCAAGTAAAAGTAAGTTGTAAGTAGAAATGTTATTCTTTAACATATACATTGCGTAGTAAAGGTCTAGTTTATAGGTTTTTGAACTATGCATAATTTCCTGTAATGCCATTCTATTCGATTCACATCAATAAAGTTTTCTTGAAAAAAAATTCATCAATTTTTATTAACCTTCGGTTACTCACGCTGTTGTATTCTGAACAACATGTGTAGGTTTTTGAATGCCATATTTACCAATCGTTGTTTAACTAACGTATATTCTTCAATAAACTTGTTATGAGCAAAATGTCTGAATTATTCAAAGTAATAATACTTTAAATTTGTTAGGAAAATAGATCAGCATAAACCGACAGCACAGAAACGAAGCAAGCAGCGTGTGAGGTGTATCGCTATTGGCCCCAACTGGAATTTTTTCACGTTACTTCATATGGCAAACTGCCGTCTGTATGTAGCAAAACTATCAGCAAATGTAAAATGTTTAAAATGTATCCGTCAGTTAATAGTCGAGTAATTCGGGGTTAAAATCAGGGTATTTTTATAATCAAAGCTCTACAGTTCCTAAACAAGCAAACATACTATATACTATTTTCAGCAAAGTTGTGTATTTTTACTATTTGTATAACTTTGTAATACATGAAAAAATCATACAACAATTACAAAAAGAGCTAAACTAGAAAAACTGATTTTACAAATTCATAAACAATAAATAACATTTCTCTGTCTTCGCTGAAGAGATAGAAGGTTGCAGTCTTCAGCAAAATTTTCTTGTAATAATATGTTCTAAAACTTTGCAGAACACATCAATGTGTTATACTGAAACTGAAGAAAAATAATTTTTTTATTTCACTTTTAGGGGGATTAATCAAAATTTAAATTCTACCAAATAACAGAGCATTCAATTTCAAGAAACTCTTTCAAAGGTTCGATAAACTTAAAACCAAGTTTTCCTAGTCAAAACTCTAGTGCGCACGTTTTCTTTGGTTTTGGCTATTGCGCGCGAGTAACTGTGTTGCAAAAGTTGGCGCGAGCGTTCGAGGTTATCTTTTTACCGGTAAAACCAACTATTATGAAATTTTGCATATATATTCGTAGTGTCAAAATCTCTCGTTTGATATTAAAATAATTGAAATCAGGTAAATTATCTTGGTTAAAATCATTATAAATTATTGTTAATTTTGGTGTTATGCTATACGCATTAAGCGATGTTTTAGAAATTACAATGACACATGACAAAGACCAGACTTTTCCCAAAAACATGACCGACCAACATTCCACAGATGTTACGAACCACAATTCCCACGAACATAACTCATACCAAACCCACTCTAAATCCTTACAAGAAACCCATATCAGACTCATAGAATAACCCGACACCTTACAACGAAACCAGAACCAAAACACCGTTAAAACAAGATTCCTTAGAAAACATCAAGTACAAATCTCATAAACAACCTACAAGACAAAGCTCAGCCTCAAACCACCCATATACAATCACACCTCATCAAAATACACGAAACAGACACGATATTTTTCCTCTATACAAATAACAAGCTCAAGTGCATCGTGCGATCTTGAACTACTTTACACACGTCATGCACCCAAGAGAACTCACGCTATATTCACCACCGACGCGCTATCACAAACTCTCTCTCTCGACACTCATTCAATTCTCCCGCTCAACACTCATTCAAACTCGCTCATTCTAACTTACGTTCTATCTCACGTATCCGACTTAACACGACATTCTCGACCAATCATATTGACGCAACTTAGACTTTGCATCATGGTTGAATAGATTAAGCCACACCTCCAACAATACCCTGTAAACTTACTAACACTAGGAAATAAGTTAATTAGATAAAACTAACCTGTTGGAGCAGCAATAAAGTCAGTTTTATGATGTTCAGGAAAAGCAACGGATTTGTTTCAACCAAGAAAAGAAAACCTTTTTAGCATAATAGGAAATGGCGACCGTAGACTTCGAGCGCGCAATGCTCGGATGCGAACAAAAATAGTAAAAGCACAGTGCAGTGTCTAAACGTTGGTAGTTGTCTGAAGTGCAAAAATTGTGTCTTGTGTGAACCAGAAAAAAGATTAGTTCTTAAACCGAATGAAGTAACTCCAAAGTGTGAACCCGAAAAATGATTAGTTCTTAAACCGAATGAAGTAACTCCAAAGTGTGAACCCGAAAAATGATTAGTTCTTAAACCGAATGAAGGAACTCCAAAGTGTGAACCCGAAAAAAGATTAGTTCTTAAACCGAATGAAGTAACTCCCAAGTGTGAACCCGAAAAAAGATTAGTTCTTTAAACCGAAGGAAGTAAACCAAATGATGGACTGAAGTCAAAAAAAAAAAAAAAAAAAAACTATGGGAAACCGAAGTGCACGTATAAATGGAAATAACGACGTGACGGTAGTACAAACCCAAACCGTACATACGTCGATACTAGAAGAAAATAACATCAAATTAAACATCATTCTGGTGTTAACAGTGATCCAACTAACTGTAACACTGGCGAAACTAGTAACGAGCCACCTAAGGCGACAAGCCCTAAAGGCAGCAAAAACGCTAGCAGCATTAAGCCCAGCGTAAAACGGACAAAGAACGACGAGAAGCAAGGGAAATTAGAATACAGCGATCTACAGCGGAGGCAGCAGCGGAAATTTGAATAAATCGACCGGCATCGAACGACGACGGCAGCAAAGCGGAAGCAGCAGCAGAAATTTGACCGGCATCGAACGACGACGGCAGCAAAGGCAAGTGAAAAAAAAAAAAAAAAAAAAAAAAAAAACATTTTAATTTTACCTTTATAAATTTATAAGTCAAAAAAAAAAAGAAGAGATGAAAATATTTATAACGATAGAAGACATACCACCAGAAATGTGGATAGAAATAGACGAAATTATTAAAAATAAATAGACATTTGTAATTTAAATTTGAAATTCTTGTGCTTTGTGCGAATTTTAACCCTTCCGTAACACCAACCATGTCCGAATGGACAGACTACAAATAATTGAAACGTTCATAAGACGAGAACACTTGAACCTTGAAAAAAGTAAACTTCGAACACGAACTTTACAAGGGATAGAAACCAAGAAACTTCAGTTACAAGATAGCTTCTCTGAATACAAAACAATTATAAGGTCTTACGAATACAGGTTGTCCACCTCGAACTGGAATAAAGCGGTCGAATCTTATAACGCACTAAAAACAATTTACGAAAAGTGCATTAAAATATTAAATAATACCGTTATATCCCAAAGAGCATACGACAGCGATCCCGAGACCACGCAACATAGACCCAAACCGCAAACTTTAAGACGAAGACTTCTAACCGAAGACTCCCTACTGAGAGCTGATAGTTCCATCAACCTCAGACAAAGGAGGTTAAAATTGAAAATTATTACAAAAATCATTATCTGGTGCCAAAGAAAAAGCAATATGGCCCTAAACATAAAAACAGCTTCCGAGTTAGCAGGTTTATTACCGGCTTACAACGGAAATAGTGAAAATTTAAATTCATTTACGGATGCATTGGTGTTAGTAAAAACAATAATACCAGCCGAGAACAAAGTGTCCGCAATCCAACTGATAATGACTAAGCTAAGTGGGAAAGCCAGAAACCTTTTCGCAGGCCCCCCACAGGAAATCGATGATATAATAAACAAACTCAAACTACATTGTGCAGACAAATGCACCTCAGACCTGGCGCTGACCAGTCTGAAGGGAATTAAATGCAAAACAGCTGACGATTTCAAACAAATAGAAATCCTCACAGAAAAACTTCAACAAACTTACGTTCGAGAACAAATCCCGAACGAAGTAGCCCAAAAGATGGCAAGAAAAGCAGCCATCTCTGCAATGATCGACAATACCAGCAACAGTACCACCGAGATGATGCTTAGAATTGGAAAATTTGAGACTATAGAAGAAGCCATCAACGTAGCGATGGAAAACGAACAGAAAAAACGCGAAAGCCACTCATCATCAGTTTTACAAATTAACAGACGATATAACAACCAGCAAGTCTCAGGACAAGGACAAGGAAGAGGATATTATCATCAACAAACAAATTTCAGACGTCCCTTCGAAATGAATAACAGGAATTTCAGAGGTCAAGAACCTCGACGATTCCAAAACAACAATTACCAAAATCAAAGATCTAATTACCAACAACGCGGACGCGGATATCAACACAGTAACGCACGCGGATACCAAAATAACGGACAACGATTTACACAACCACAAAATAATGGACAAAGATTCGCTCGAGCGTACTTAGCAAACCAACAGCAAGTAACGCAAGTTGAACCAAATGTACAACAACCAACACTTAATCAAGGCGTAGACATGCTACCCTTCAATCAACAAGTGGAACAAATCCACCGACCATCATTATCACCACCTGACCAAAACTATTTTTTCGCCCAACAGTAACAATTGATCAGAGAAGTCGACACTCTGGTTACTTGTTACCGACAGGCACACCCATATTAACAATAAATTTAAATACATCAAATTTTATTCGAGTCAAGGTGCACATGACTGGAAATAAGATTTGCAATTTAATTATCGATACAGGAGCAGATATTTCACTATTTAAAGCACAAAATATACGCCCTGACCAATCTGTAAATAAAGCAAATAAAATTAAATTAACCGGAATAACGGAGAATACAATAGAAACTTTAGGAATAGTTAATACAATACTATGCTTTAATGATAGTTTAACATTAAATCACCAATTTCATTTAGTTACACCTAATTTACCAATTAAAGCAGACGGCATTTTAGGTCGCGATTTTTTAGCAAATTACAAATGCGTAATAGACTACGAATATTGGCTACTTACATTTAATATACAAAATGTACAGATAGCAATACCAATAGAAGACAATATGCAAGAAGGCTTTATGTTACCAAGCCGAAGCGAAGTTGTCAGAAGAATACCTTATTTGGGCATCTCAGAGGATATGGTAGTCCATTCCGAAGAGATCTACCCAGGAATTTTTTGTGGAAATACCATAGTTTCCCCACAAAAACCTTATGTAAAATTTGTAAATACGAACGACAACCCATCATTTATAGCATATACGCAATTTAAGCCGACATTAAGTAGCTTAAAAGATTATATTATACCAATAAAAAATAAGACAAATGAGAATAGCAGATACGAGCAAATTCTCAAAAATATAAATACTGAACAAATTCCAAAATATGCTGTAGAGAAATTCAAAAACTTAATCAGTCAATATCAAGACATATTTTGTCTTCCAGAAGAGGAAGTCAGCCAAAACAACTTCTATACGCAAAATATAACGGCTAGTGACAACGTCCCAGTATATATTCCTAACTACAAAACGATTCATTCACAATATGACGAAATTGACCGTCAAGTAAACAAAATGCTAGAAGGAAACATAATTGAACCTTCAGTATCCCCTTATAACTCACCAATCCTACTAGTACCGAAAAAATCACTTGATAATACAAAAAAATGGCGTTTAGTTGTGGACTTCCGACAACTAAACAAAAGGATACTAGCAGACCGATTTCCACTACCCCGGATAGATGATATACTTGACCAATTAGGAAGAGCCAAATTCTTCACCACATTAGATTTGATGTCTGGATTCCACCAAATCCCACTTGATATGGAATCCAGAAAATTTACAGCATTTTCAACCAAAAACGGTCATTATCAATTTACTCGATTACCGTTTGGATTAAACATCAGCCCAAACAGTTTTCAACGAATGATGACTATAGCAATGGCAGGTTTAACGCCAGAATTAGCCTTCATTTACATTGACGACATCGTAGTAATAGGATGCTCAGTCAATCACCACTTATCAAATCTAACACAAGTGTTTGAACGTTTGAGATTTTATAACCTAAAACTCAACGCCCAAAAGTGCAAATTCTTCAGCACACAAGTGACTTATCTCGGTCATAAAATTACCGACCAAGGTATGTTACCCGATGATTCAAAATTTAATGCAATTTTAAAATACCCAATTCCAACAAACGCTGACGAAGTCAGACGATTTGTAGCATTTTGCAACTATTATAGAAAATTTGTACCAAATTTCGCAATAATAGCACACCCCCTAAATCAATTACTAAAGAAAAACACAAATTTCATTTGGACAGCTAACTGTCAAAGAGCTTTCGATACCTTAAGAAATGCTCTAATTTCCCCGAAACTACTCCAATACCCAGATTTTGCAAAAGACTTCATAGTTACAACTGATGCATCAGACATTGGATGTGGAGCAGTTCTGTCTCAAGAGACCCAAAACGGAAACTTACCAATCGCATTCGCAAGCAAATCATTTACACCAGGTGAGAAAAACAAACCTACAATTTTGAAAGAGTTAACGGCAATCCATTGGGCCATTAACTACTTTAAACCATATCTGTATGGAAGAAAATTTGTTGTTAAAACAGATCACAGACCTTTAGTGTATCTGTTCGGCATGAAAAACCCCACTTCAAAACTAACGAGAATACGGTTAGATTTGGAAGAATACGATTTTACAGTAGAATTTATACCAGGCAAAGGAAACGTAGGAGCTGACGCATTGTCACGAATAATTACAACGTCAGACGAACTAAAACAATTAAATATTTTAAGAGTAAATACAAGGTCCATGACCAGAAATTTGCAGAATAACGTGAAGGAAACTACAAACAAAATTCAGAATAGTGTACCTAGAGAAATTGATCACCTCTCGACGTACATGACTAACAACCCTTCTGAAACAAACAAATTACTAAAACTCGAGACAAAAATTTATAAAGGAAACGAATTAAAGTTTATCATAAAGAAAAATAACAAAATTGTTGCACAAGTGCATCAAAATATAAATGGAAGTCAGGCTTTAGAGTCTGCTCTTCTAAAATTAGAGGAAGAAGCAAGAAAAATTTATCAAAGCAAATTAGCATTGTCAATAAAAGACGAATTATTCAACATGATATCACTCGAGAACTTTAAAGCAATCGCAAATGCACAAGTGCATTCAATACAAATTATTATATACAAACCACCAACAACGGTGACGCAAAAGGAAATTATACAGAAAATATTACATGATTTCCACAACACACCAACAGGAGGACATGTTGGACAACATAGACTATACCTACAAATTAGAGAATTATACAATTGGAACAACATGAAACGATCAATAGCAGAATATATTCAATCATGTGAATCTTGTAAGCGAAACAAGGTCATAAAACACACAAAGGAAAAACAAATAGTAACTACAACACCATCATACCCATTTGAAATTATATCCATAGACACTATCGGACCATTACCGAAAAGCAATAATAACAATCGATACGCAGTCAGTATTCAATGCGATTTAACAAAATATATCGTATTGATACCAGTACCCACAAAAGAGGCCAACGTCATTGCTAAAGCATTAGTCAATGATTTTCTTCTCACATACGGTTCATTTTTAATTTTACGTTCAGACCAAGGAACAGAATACAACAATGAAATCTTCGAACAAATATGCAAAACCCTACAAGTAAAACAGAAATTTAGCACCGCCTATCATCCACAGACAATTGGCTCATTGGAGAGAAATCACAGATGCCTAAACGAGTATCTGAGATCTTTCGTCAATGAACATCAATCTGACTGGGATGATTGGTTAAAATTTTATGCATTCAATTACAACACAACACCACACTCAGACCACGGATTTACACCACATGAATTAGTTTTCGGAACCAAAGCAAAGTTACCCCAGGAAATTTTCGAACACGGAACAGAACCAATTTATAATTTTGACCAATACAGCAAAGAATTAAAATTTAAATTACAAAAATCAAACGAGATAGCTAGAAATAGACTAATCACGCAAAAAATCAAAAGAACAGAGTCAGCAGAAAACGATATTAATCCTATACAACTCAATATCAACGAAACAGTTTATTTAAAAATAGAAAATAGACGAAAATTAGACCCATGGTATGAAGGACCATATGTAGTCGAAGAATTACTAGATCCAAATTGTAAAATCAAATGTATTAGAACCAACAAATCGACAATAGTACACAAAAATAGATTGATAAAAACGCAACAAAACAACAATCACATATTATGTAACAGTTTACAATTACCATTACAATAAGTATCCAACACCCAACGGCTAATCAACAACCTTTTTCAAATTTATCAAAAAAAAACTTATATGACAACAATATATGTTACGAAAAAACCCCGTCCTTTTTTTTTACTACCCCGTACCTTACTCTTCAAAGGGAAGGTATGCTATACGCATTAAGCGATGTTTTAGAAATTACAATGACACATGACAAAGACCAGACTTTTCCCAAAAACATGACCGACCAACATTCCACAGATGTTACGAACCACAATTCCCACGAACATAACTCATACCAAACCCACTCTAAATCCTTACAAGAAACCCATATCAGACTCATAGAATAACCCGACACCTTACAACGAAACCAGAACCAAAACACCGTTAAAACAAGATTCCTTAGAAAACATCAAGTACAAATCTCATAAACAACCTACAAGACAAAGCTCAGCCTCAAACCACCCATATACAATCACACCTCATCAAAATACACGAAACAGACACGATATTTTTCCTCTATACAAATAACAAGCTCAAGTGCATCGTGCGATCTTGAACTACTTTACACACGTCATGCACCCAAGAGAACTCACGCTATATTCACCACCGACGCGCTATCACAAACTCTCTCTCTCGACACTCATTCAATTCTCCCGCTCAACACTCATTCAAACTCGCTCATTCTAACTTACGTTCTATCTCACGTATCCGACTTAACACGACATTCTCGACCAATCATATTGACGCAACTTAGACTTTGCATCATGGTTGAATAGATTAAGCCACACCTCCAACAATACCCTGTAAACTTACTAACACTAGGAAATAAGTTAATTAGATAAAACTAACCTGTTGGAGCAGCAATAAAGTCAGTTTTATGATGTTCAGGAAAAGCAACGGATTTGTTTCAACCAAGAAAAGAAAACCTTTTTAGCATAATAGGAAAGTGTGGTGTATACGATTGCTCATAACTTTCAAATTAAACGACCAATCAAAAAACCATTCAATAGTGATCTATCCGGCTATATTACCTGCCAAATAAAACTAATAGCGCATAAATCGGTTTGGCCATCTCTGAGAAACAGGCGATCATTTGAATCTTATTAAAAGTGGTTTTTTTATGGCTAACTTTTAAACTGCTTGTCCGTTTCCAATAAAATTTGGAAAAAAGTTTAGTAATAGCAAGAGCTTTCGTTTGGTAGTAAGATCGTTAAAATTGGTTGCGTAGTTCCGGAGAAACGCGTGTCACGTAGTTTTCACATTATCTATACCTATAAAGAAGGATTTCTGTCTGTCTGTCTGTCTGTCTGTCTGTCTGTCCTGTGTTCCTTATAGAATCAAAAACTACTGAACCAATCGGCGTGAAAATTTGCATGTAGAGGTTTTTGGGGCCAGGAAAGGTTTTAGTGATGGTTAGAGACCCCTCCCCCCACTAAGAGGGGGGGCTCCCATACAAATGAAACACAAATTTCTGCATAACTCGAGAACTAATCAAGCAAATAGAACCAAATTTGGCATGTGGGTGTTTTCGGTGACAAGAATTTATTCTAAGGTAATTTGAGACCCCTCCCCTCTTTACAAGGGGAATTATAACTCCTCTCCCCTTTAAGAGGGGGGGTTTCCATACAAATTTCCTCATAACTCGAGAACTAATCAAGCAAATGGAACCAAATTTGGCATGTGAAGGTTTTCGAGGGCAAGAAAATTTTCTATGTTGAATTAGGACCCCTCCTCACTTTAATAGGGGGGGCTCCTGTACAAATGAAATACCAATTTCCTCATAACTCGAGAACTAATCAAGCAAATGGAACCAAATTTGGCATGTGTGTGTTTTTGAAGACAAAATTTTTTTCTATGATGAATTGGGACCCCTCCCCACTTTAAGAGGGGGGGGGGCTCCTATACAAACGAAATACAAATTTCCTTATAATTCGAGAGCTAATCCAGCAAATGGAACCAAATTTGGCATGTAGGTGTTTTTGGAGGCAAGAATGTTTTCTATGATGAATAAGAACCTCTCCCCACTTTAGGAGGGGGGGCTCCTATACAAATGAAATACAAATTTCCTCATAACTCGAGAACTAATCAAGCAAATAGAACCAAATTTGGCATGTGGGTGTTTTCGGTGACAAGAATTTATTCTATGGTAAATTGAGACCCCTCCCTCTTTATAAGGGGAATTGTAACTCCTCTCCCCTTTAAGAGGGGGGGCTTCCATACAAATTTCCTCATAACTCGAGAACTAATCAAGCAAATGGAACCAACTTTGGCATGTGAAGGTTTTCGAGGGCAAGAAAATTTTCTACGGTGAATTACGACCCCTCCCCACTCTAAGAGGGGGGGGCTCCTGTACAAATGAAATACAAATTTCCTCCTAACTCGAGAACTAATCAAGCAAATAGAACCAAATTTGGCATGTGGGTGTTTTTTTTTGGTGACAAGAATTTATTCTATGGTGAATTGAGACCCCTCCCCTCTTTATAAGAGGAATTATAACTCCTCTCCCCTTTAAGAGGGGGGACTTCCATACAAATTTCCTCATAACTCGAGAACTAATCAAGCAAATGCAACCAAATTTGGCATGTGAAGGTTTTCGAGAGCAAGAAAATTTTCTATGGTGAATTAGGACCCCTCCCCACTTTAAGAGGAGGGGCTCCTGTACAAATGAAATACAAATTTCCTCATAACTCGAGAACTAATCAAGCGAATTGAACCAAATTTGGCATGTGTGTGTTTTTGGAGACAATTTTTTTTTCAATGATGAATTGGGACCCCTCCCCACTTTAAGAGGGGGGGGGGGTCCTATACAAACGAAATACAAATTTCCTCATAACTCGAGAACTAATCCAGCAATTGGAACCAAATTTGGCGTGTAGGTGTTTTTGGAGGCAAGAATTTTTTCTGTGATGAATTAGGACCTCTTCCCACATTAGGAGGGGGGGCTCCAATACAAATGAAACACAAATTTCCCCATAACTCGAGAACTAATCAAGCAAATAGAACCAAATTCGGCATGTGGAGGTTTTTGGAGGCAAAAATATTTTCTACGGTGAATTAGGATCCTTCCACACTTCAAGAGGGGGCTTTCTACACAAATGAAATACAAATTTCCTCATAATTCGAGAACTAATCAAGCAAATGGAACCATATTTGGCATGTGGGTGTTTTTGGAGGCAACCATTTTTCCCATGATGAATTAGGACTTCTTACCTTTTTAGGAGGGGGGGGGGCTCCCATTTAAACGAAATACAAATTTGCTCATAACTTTAGAACTAATCAAGCAAATGGAACCAAATTTGGCATGTGAGAGTTTTAGATGGCAGAATTATTTTTCTGTGGTGTATTACGACCCCTTTCCCTTTTAAGAGGGTGGGCTCCTATACAAATGAAATACAAATTTCCTTATAATTTGAGTACTAATCAAGCAAATGGAACCAAATTTAGCATGTAGGAGATTTTTGAGTCTTGAATTTATTTTATGATAGTTAGAGACCTCTCACCCCTGTGGTAGGGGGATATGGACTCTCATACAAATAAAACAGAAATTTTTGCGAAACTCAAAAACTAATCCAACTCGAGAAATTCGAGACTCTTCCATAAAACATTAATCAATAACAAGACCACAAAAACTATCTATAGTAACACTAGATCATTCAGGACGAGCCGGTCGCGAGTGTTGCCGGTGACCCGCCGTCGGAAGCGCCGCCCACTGGGGGGCTTGCAAAATTCGAGAAGTGACAAAGATCATCCGAGATTCATGATTTATGTACAACACAGGTTAATTTGTGGCAATACGAAGTTTGTCGGGTCAGCTAGTTACTTATAACTTTTAAACGAAACGTCGGACCGCAAAGCAATTCAATAGTGATATACTAGGCAATAATGCCTTTCAAACAAAAGTAACAGCGGTCAAATCGGTTCAGCCACCTTCGAGAAACAGGCGATAGAAAATGAGCTGCACACACACACATACACACATACACACATACACACACACACACAGACATTGCTCAGTTCGTCGAGCTCTATCGATTGGTATATGTGATTCGGCCCTCCGGGCCTCGGATCAATTTCGTGTTTTTCGACCAATTTCTAAACCTTTGTTATATAGTATAACAAAGGTAAAAATATATATATTTTTATAAATCTTGAGAATAAATAAACTTTACATAATTTTGAGCGCTAATAAAATGACAAATTGAGGGATACAGCATTCATAAATTACAATTGTGGGAAAATCAAGGAATAAGTATTATTTATTGCATTGAAAAAAAAAGTATTACCACTTTGACTATTGATTTTATCAGAAATTTGAAACACAGGTTTTATTATTTTGACTATTATTTTTGCATTGAAAAAATAGTGTTACCACTTTGACTATTGATTTTATCAGAAATTTGAAACACAGGTTTTATTATTTTGACTATTAAGCTGACGGCAGCCATAGTAAGGGATATAATAATTAACTTATTCTCGTTATTAGACATAATAAGGCAATAATACTGAAGAATTGATTGCACAACTTTCATAATTAGAGAGATTAGGGAAATAAGATAGAGAATTAACTTAACAAAAGTAAAACAGAGAATAAATTTTAATACATGTAACGCTTCAGTGTAACGTTTTAGTGCTTTGCAACTAATTAAGACACATTCATCTTAGAGTTACGCAGACAAGTAAAACTAAGAAATGTAGAAAACAAAATTCAGTTTATGTCTTATGTCATTCAAATTCCGATTTCTCTTTAAAGCTGAAATTCGAAGTAAACGTAATAAATTCAATTTTTTAAAGTCGTAAACGAAACATATATATTGAACACATTAATGGCACATTCGAATATACAGTGAGATTTCGAATTTGGCATGGTTCGATTTTGGCAACAAAAGTATCCGTTTTTGGCAACACAAAACATTTTACTTCCAAAAATATGCTTACATATCAGACAGTTTCCGCATACATACTTTAAATGACGAAAAAATATTGCCCTAAGTGTGTTCATGAAAAAAAGTTTGCGGTTTCGAACAATAATATTTTTATTGCCGTAGGACTACGTCTTATCACAGGTCGCCAAAAACTTATTGCCCGGCACGGATAGCTCTTGGCAGATTTTGTAAACATAAAAAGATTGCAATCGATGATTAATAACATTTTTTTTTTTTTTTTTTATTTAACAAAAACTTTATTGACACAGACATTTTAACACAATAAACATAACAATCTAACCTAAAAGGCTCAATCGGTAATTACCATTACGGAGCCGTATTTCTTGATGATTTGATGTGAATATATTTTTGACAACTTAACTAAAACACTATTTTATTGCTTATTTCATTCATTTTGTCCAAAAGTTCAAGATGTTATCCAAAAGTCGAAGACTCCTTTACAGTTTAATGTTTGCAGCGATGAAGAAATTGTTGATCAATTCCATGAATTCGATATCTCGACTCCCTAGGATATCTCGGATAGGGGTGTTTCGGACTCGTTCCGCGTTATACACATGATTCCAAAGATTCTTTCTTGAAGCAGAATATAGTGGGCAATGCCAGATAACATGATCAATGTCTTGATAATCGGTGTTACAAGTGCACATGTTGGACTCGACTACGTTTATTCTGTACAGATGGCTGTTAAGTGTAAAATGGTTCGTGATAACTCTGCTCATGTTTTTTATAAACTGGCGTTGAACATTTAATCCTTTAAACCACGCTGATGATGAGACCACTGGAATAATTGAATGACAAAATCGCCCTAACTCGTCTGTATCCCACTGTGTCTGCCAGTCATGTATTGATTGTAATCTTAGACCAGAATAATATTCTATAAACTGGGTCCCTTCCCTAGAATAAGTTTCTCCTTCCAAAGCACCACGTTTCGCTAAGGTGTCCGCTAGCTCATTGCCTTCCAAACCACAATGTGCCGGAACCCAAACGAATTTCACACTGTATCCGTTATCTGCCAAATTGATAGTAATTTTTCGAATTTTCGTCAGAACTAACGAAGATTTATTACTAATGGTACGAGAATCTAAAGCCTGTAATGAACTCAGACTGTCAGTACATATTATATATTCCCCAGGAACGCAACATTGGATTTTAATACACGTGTGAAGAAGCGCTACCATTTCTGCTGTAAATATAGAGCAAGGTTCTTGGAGTCGAAAGTAGCAACTGTATTTAACATTGTATACTCCGAAACCAGATTTTTCGTCTATTTTGGATCCATCTGTATAGAATATGTTTTGTTCATTGTAATCTTTCAAAGTCGTTGCCAAGACATCAGCTGCAAAGTTTGAACGAATATCAGGGCAAACATGATTGAGTTTGTCATGTAAGGTGATGTCTATTTGAGGAACAAAGGCATGTACCAAAGGAGAAATTAATAACATTTTGTCAATTTCTAACGCACTTACATTCAATTTTTTCATATCAAAAAAGGGTCTCGATTTTGGCACGGTTTCGATTTTGGCAACATAGGCGATACGCATTTGTTGCCAAATTCGAAATCCAACTGTAATACAACGAACAATGCATCTACTGGGTTTTCTCCTTTCGAGTTACTTTATGGGAAAAGAGCTAGAATTCCAAATTCCGTATATAGAATAAGGGACACGGAACACAACTATGGCGATTACGTCAATGAAATGAAAGTAACGTTCAAAAGATTATATGACACGGCGCGGGAAAACCTTCTAATTTCAAAGAAAAAGCGAAAGGAAATTTACGACAAAAAAGCTAACGAGTGGCAACCAATGTGAGGAGATCTAGTACTAGTAAAAGCTACAGGACAAAAATTACAAAGCAACTGGAGAGGTCCATATGAAGTCGTAGAGCTACCAAGCGATATGACCACAATTATTAAAAACGGGAATAAGTTGGAAAAAATTCATAACAACCGACTACGACGGTATCATGACTAAAAAAAAATACGCTCAGTATAGATAATATAGTTCATAACCACAAAAAAAAAATTTAAATGGAATAAACGCATTATTTCGTTTATTGCAGAATAATAATCATGGTGCAAGCAGGTGGAACAGGCGCCACGGAGGTTATTCTGGAACACCTAGGGGACACTTTAGTAACCCAGGGTAACTATTAATTTAATGTAATATTAAACACGACGCAAATCAATAACGACTTGAGCGAGTTGCGTATAGTAATGGAAAATTGGTACGCGATGTGTAGTAAATTGGAACTAGATTTAAGGCAGTTACACTGTATACCAATTTACGAGAAGCAAGAAGAAATGCTAAGAAAATTTACAGAAACCCAGAACTACATAAAATTATTTTTCGGAGGAATCAGGTGCAAAAGGTCATGGACATTTTGGGACGACATGGATGACAATGATAGAGTAAGAGTCGACAAAAACCTGGACAAACTCAGACATAACGAAGAACAAATTAAAGACACCACAGACCACCAAACAGCAGCGTTAGAAGAGATGTACAAAATAGTAAATAAATCCGTCATAACGATTGACGAGAAAGCTATGCAAATAAACAAAAAATAACCATTCTTCAAGAAAAGGTAGGAATGGACGCCAAATTTGCAGAAAGTATTAAACAGAAAATGTATGTAGAAATAAGTTTAATGGGATTAATATTTTGGATAGAGCGTCTAATAACGAAAATTAAAGACCAACAAAAACAAATCTTAGACTTACTACTAGGAAAAGAGAAAACACAAGTCGTATTCTCAATTTTGGGATCAAATTTTATTGAAACATATCTCGACGAAAAAAATTTAGACTTACCAGATGACTTAAATATTCCAAAACGCACAAATGGCGGTATAGACGCTGCAATAATACAGCTCATTGATTTCAACTTCTCTTTAAACCAGAAGTTTGAAATTAAAATAGTATTCAAAGTGCCATTAGTTAAAAGAGAACCACTTACAACCAGACGGGTGATAAAAGAGCCACATGTAAACGGGTCAATTGTCACAATGGTAGAAGTAAATAAAGATACAATCCTGAACATAGAGGATTCAAATTGGGGTTACATACTAAGCTACGATGAATGGAACAGATGTACAAAACTGGGAGATATAAAATTATGCAATTCACCAGCTAAAGAAGAAAATCTCAGGAACAGCGATGAATGCTTGGCAAACACAATCTTTAGGAACAATACAAGTAACTGCAAGATAAAAATCTTCAAGACTAAGCATGATCTATGGTTCTCGACAGGGGATCGAAATATTTGGAAATATATAAGCCCACAGACAATCGTTGTAAATATCTCACAAGAAAATAGTTCAACAAATATTAAAGTAACCGGAAACGGGGAATTTCAGTTAAAACCAAATACGAGTGTAGACGGTCAAGGAGTACGTAACAATACAGCCGGAACTAGCGAGATAGACATCCCAGGCGAATTCCAGTACAAGAGGTTTCCAAATTCAGTGTGAAGGCAACGCACTACAATAAACAATTCCTAGAAGCGATGAAGACATCGCAAAGGCACCAACCCGGCAAATAGTACAAAAAAGTAAAAAGCAATTCGGAGGGCATCTACTTCGCAAGTTGTGTGAACAAGGCAATATTCACACCCTATACATATACACTATAACTATACAGTGTGCATTAGAAAAGCTTAAAGGTGGTCAAGCATAAACTTGGCACGATTAATACACCATGAAACAATATTTCGTCCAGCAAATAGACGAAAAGCTAACACAATTTAATATCGATAAGCATCCCGATATACGAAGTACGCAGAGTGAAAGCCATTACTCAGCCAACATCTTGGATAAATGCTCGAATAGAATCAGGCAACATGAGAAGCGAAGGTGACCAACAGAAGAAATGGGTGACCAACAGAAGAAAAACCACTTACGATCTCCAGCGACTGACTCTGCACCCAATGTTTCCCCGTTCTTCCCCACTCACGCCATAAAGCACATTTTACCAAACCAATTAAGAATAATTGAAGACACCGGCACACAGTGGGACGGATTCAAAAGAATACGGACATCGATATTTGCGATGAAACTACCAAAGATATCAACTTACTGTCTTCTGCAATGTTTCTTCGATTTATGAGAACTTTATAATAGTATTGTAAAATTTGGGATTAAGGGGATACCACAACAGATAGAAAAAATAACTTTTTAGTTTCAAGCTTACCGTCTTCGATTGGTGAGAAACATTTGTAGGTAATATTGTTTTGAGCAACTTCACTGAAGAAAGAAAGTGGCTATCTCTTAAGGGAAAAAAGTTACGGAGCGAAACTTGCGGGTACCCCCTTAATATTGGTATTTTTCACATAGCTCTTTTATTTCAACTCTTATAAACATGAAATGTTCTGCAAAGTTGTAGACAATACTAATTTGCATATTTTTGTAAAATATGTGGAAACTCTACAATTGCCAGTTTTCAAGTTGTTTAAATTTTTTGCTTTTTTCATTGCAAGCTTTAAGGGGATGTTTCTTGAGTAGTAGCAGAATGTAGCAGCTGACTTATAATTTTTTGGCAACATCCACTCTTTATGTATAAGAGCATGTATAAATGACAATGGGACCTCATGGGCTAAATGAGTAAATTGCATTTAAGTTTTTCAGTTTTGAAGATTTAACCCTCCAACGAGAAAGACCGCCTGCTGACCTAGATCCTTAGAGCAACTTATGAAATTTGTTTTGAACGAACAATATAAAAAGTTTGTTTACAATAGACTTCTTGGCATTTTGGAAACAAGATTACAACATTCTGAACATGCGTTCGAGAGTTTTCATCTTTCAAAACCAAGAATTCATGAGAATTGTAAAAAGATTATTCCGTCATTTTTACTTTTAGAGAAAAGATCATTTAGAACAAATTAATCGACCTCATCATTTTTGTGAGTTGTTCATATGCTTTATTTAAATTTTGTAATACATTTGATTTTTAAAAAATATTTAGATATACCGCTGGAGACATGGGAATCGTGGAAAAAAGTCATTAGCTCGAACGTACGGTTTTTTTTCGATGTTACCTGTTAGAGAATCAAAGTAAATAATATGTACCTAACAACTTGTCGCCTGTTCGAATCTTGACTGGGAGATGCTGCGATAGAATCGCAGCACTATCCCTACAATTGTCCTGAATTCCTACAACTGGCTGTGAAGTCTGTCGTAATAAAAAACAAAGTGCCAAGTTTCGAAAATAGCATCTAGGCTTTACTTTACTTTCACCCTGGTTATGGCATTCGTGCCTTAATTTGTTTTTATGTTTCTGTATATATAAGACATGTTTAGTAAAAGAAATCAGCTAATTTAAGGTAACATGAGATTTGTACGACTTTAAACGTTCTTTTGTACTGTAAAACTGATAAACTAAAATGCAGTTTACTCATTTGGCCCATGAGATCCCACTGTCATTTATACATGCGCTTATACATAAAGAGTGGATGTTGCAAAAACATTATAAGTCAGCTGCTACATTCTGCTACTACTCAAGATACATCGCCTTAAAGTTTGCAAATAAAAAAGCAAAAAACTTCAACAAATTGAAAACCGGCAATTGTAGAATTTCCAAATATTTTACAAAAATATGCAAATTAGCATTGTCTACAACTTTGCAGAACATTTCATGTTTATAAGAGTTGAAATAAAAGAGCTATGTAAAAAAACCAATATTAAGGGGGTACCCGCAAGATTCGCTCCGTAACTTTTTTCCCTTAAGAGATAGCCACTTTCTTTCTTTAGTGAAGTTGCTTAATATAATAATATCTACAAATATTTCTTACCAATCGAAGACGTTAAGCTTAAAACTAAAAAGTTATTTTTTCTATCTGTTGTGTTATCCCCTTAATCCCAAATTTTCCAACACCATAAAAAAGTTCTTATAAAGCGAAGAAACTTTGCAGAAGACATTAAGTTGATATCTTTAGTAGTTTCGTCACAAATATCGGTGTCCGTATTCTTTTTAATCCGTACCACTGTGGCACCACCGCGGAGACGAGCTCCAGAATAGTAATTAAGGCAAATTATATTACATAGTTGAAACATAACAAATCAAAGCGAAGAATTTACAATGGAAGGAAAATAGGATAACGTAACGCTAGGGGGTAGAACATGAATATTTATGTATCTGCCAGTAGTCCACAATAGGAAAGTTTTTAACACCGAAGAAGAAAGAGAGAGAGAGAATTAAAATTTTCCAGCTAACGTACCCTAGCAAAAACTGTTTCCAAATTCTGCGACCTCATTTGGAAGGGGGATTTGCAGCGTCAGTGCCCAGAAGCCTGCCCGTACGGGTAACATTGACAAACGCTAGCATTGACGGTTAACATTGACCGAAGCTTCCGCGACAGCGAAAGTGTTGCCTTTCGGTGCGGTTTTTGTAAAGTTTATTTCTCTGACCGTTTCAGGGGCAAGCGCAAACGTTTGCACATGGAACATAACAAACATTGCACGTCGAACGTGCAATGTGAGTTAGCTTAGTACATGTGTGAGAGGTTTCGCGCGCCACCTGAAACTCTCATAGAACTAAAGTAAAGTTCCGCACTGCTCTCTTTTTCTTTTTTTTTTCTCAGCAGCTGTTCTAGTACTTCTTACTACGAACAATTAAAAGCTGTTATAAATACTAGCGGCGACGCCGCGATGCGGGGTTCAAAAAAGTCGTGTTGAAAATGAAGGTTTTAGGAGTTAAGTTCTTCGTGTTATGTTAGGCTTAAATGCATTACAGATTAGGGTCCATTAAAAGTGATAATAAAATTGATTCCAACCGAACACCTAGAAGAAAACCTAGAAGTACAGATTTACATTAAAAGTGATAGTAAAATTGATTCCAAACGAACACCTAGAAAGTTAAGGTAGTCGATAAGGAGGCTACACATAGTTCAAAAACCTATTCGCGTTGACGAACGTAAGCTGCTGCCACCTCCAAAAGTTTACTGTAGGGGTGAAGCGGAATAGGAATTTCTTGAAGAGCGCAAGAGATCGAAACATTTTGGCAGATTTTCACCCACACGCACACACGGGCATTTCTATGAGTGTACAAGTGATCGTTTAATGCCGTCAACGCGAATAAACTAGACCTTTACTACTCAATGTATATTGTGACGTGACAATCTGGCAGTCGCCGCGAATCAGGTGACAATTGTCACTTAGGTGACTCGCTTTGTCACCTAGGTGACACTGTTTGTCACTTAGCTGACAGGGATTTGTTACCTAGATGACACGGTTGTCGCGTAGGTGACTCGAGTCGCAGTGGCGAGACACGGCGAGTAACAATTGTATTGAGTCACGTGACTCGCCGAATAAGGGTGAATAATATTTCCTCTTACAACTTACTTTTACTAGCACTTACTAACATTAATAACAACTTACTCAGCAATTTAATAAAAAAAGGATCTATCAAAATGTATCAGTGCTCCTATTTTGTTCAAATTTTGTAAACTTATTCAATTTCCAAAATTTTATGTAAACTAACGCACTACGCAACGTTAACCAATTGGCGATGCCAGCAGTGAAAGAGATTTCGTAGGCTGCTCGCACTTACAGGAAATCTCATGCCGAACTGTCAACGCGTGAGTGTTGACAGAAGCAAAAATACTTCCCTTTCTTTTTTTCTCAGCCAAAACCCTGAACAATATCAGCAACGCTGGCAAGGCCAATGGATGAATTATGTTCCGAAGACGTGTCGATTTCTATCTCAAATAGCAAGTAAGACTGTATAACAAAGGTTCCCTTCACCGGTAGGTGGATTAAATCAGGTTTGTTTTTCAAGAAACTAGAAGGATATACCTTTCAAATGAATTAAAGAAGCTCGATGGTAGCTATCATCAAAAATTTTTTAAAATGTTTGGAAAAAAGTGTCTCAGTTTAGACGTCTCTCCTCTACTGGTATGTTTAAATATCAATGGCCAAATATCCACTGAAAACATTTTAGTTCTTATTTCTCACCGAAAAGGTCAAGAAGAAGAACATACACAAATATGTATTTGTTACTAACATATAAAGTAACGTTAAGTTAATAAAATGTTTTGTCTACTTATAGTTGCTAAAGCCATAACATTATTAAAATTATCTTCCGTTGTAAACTGCTTCTTTTATTTATATGCTTCTAGTATTCCTGTCAAAGTTAAAGTATTTACAGAGCGGTTCATTTATTAACTAAGTGCATATTTGAAAACTATTATTCAATAAAAATAAAACAGACGCGCAAACACGGTGATCTACTATGTGTAATAAAGAAATATCTATGTAGTTGAAATCTGTTCTAAGGATGACTCATATAAAAAAAATTGTAATGGTACTAAGGAAGCTCCTTTTGCCATTTTAAATATTTTAAATTAGAGTAACTTTTAATCAACTAACGTTTTCATAAATTGAACTACCGCCCTGATCTTTGCCAGTTGGTTGAAAGCTTGTGGAATACATTCTCGTATAAGCAATGCAATTCTTACATAAACATAGTAGGGGTATTCACGTAGCGCTTGATATGTTGCGTAAACGGTGTATCCCGTGTATATACTCCCGCTATTCGCATTACAGTTCCGGTTTCTAAGGAGATGGAACTGTTATGCGAGTAGCGACAGTATAAATACGCAATACGCCGTATGTGTACGCAACAAGACAAGCGCTACGTGAATACCCCTAATACTTATCAATTGCAGCAGAGTTCTGCAGTAAATATGCTAACCATTTATCACGCATCATTAATGCAGGCTCAAAATGCTTTGGTCAGGTTGAACCGTAAAAAGCGCCTGCAAAAGCAATCACTTCGATTATTCCCAAAAAATCACAGCGATCATTCATTTTGACCACCATACGGAAATTCCTCGCTAGCGAAGAGCAATCGGAAAGATCGAATACAACCCACTTCGTAGAGTAATTATCACATGCACGAGCACGGTTGCCAGTATGCCAGATAAATCTGGATTTTGCCAGATTTTTGATTGCGCGCCAGACAAACAGACAAAGCTTAAAATCTTCCAGATATTTGGCAATGTGCCGGATTTTTGCCAGATTTTCGATCCTCCGTCTTGCAAAAAGTCACTTCTAATTTTGGACAAAATTTTGCATCTACGGTGAGCAAAACGAGATTTTTTCAGGAAAACGCCTCCCCATCGGACTAATTTACCACCAGATTTTTGCCAGACACTTTTAATCGTGTTCGCCAGATTTTAGGGAAAACCTGTTGGCAACCTTGTGCACGAGCGACGTTCGTTCGGATTACGAACTGCCGCCGCAAAGAGAACAAATATTCGTGTTCGGTAAAGGGCAAGGGACTGGCAACCCTATCCCTACTCAATGCGTTTGACAGTAGCCAACATCTACTGCCGGCGTGGGTATTGTAGAGCTTTCTGACAGCTCAAGTACCCACACTAGCGAACACAAAATACGCGTGTATGTACATGATGTTTAGCTCATTTTGGGGAACAGCTGATGCTGGAGGAACAAACCGAAAAATAGCGATTACTAGTTGTGTTTCTCCGTTTGCCGCACTGCAGAGCACCTATTTCGCTCAAATTTTCCATCCTGTTCCAAATTCAAGCACATATTTTGAAAATTTGCTGGTATTTAAGCCAGCGGAAGACGAAATTCATTCTGTACCTTGGTGACAAAGGA
Organism: Sabethes cyaneus; assembly: GCF_943734655.1. NCBI lineage: Eukaryota > Metazoa > Arthropoda > Insecta > Diptera > Culicidae > Sabethes > Sabethes cyaneus. The sequence goes on from NC_071355.1 coordinate 113,937,426, forward strand.
ATGCATCTCTTTTGATTACTGCTGTTGTTTGCCTCATTTTCAAGCACCAATACACACATAACTGGAAAGCTCTATTTGCAAAAATCTGGCTAAGATTTGAAAATACTACCCATCTGCCAGCATACCGGCTTTGCAGAGTGAAACGAACAGAACGTATAGCGGTGTCATGCTGTTTCATTTACGCAAATGGTTAGATGTTGACTGCAAAAACATGGCTGCCTAGCAGGACCGTGTTATAGGGTGTTTGCAGAGTGCATATGTATTAGAGAGCTGTTGGGCAGGCAAAAGTGACAGCTCCATATAAACTATACGGGCTGGAAAGGGCGAGATTTTGACGTAGGACTACGTCTTTGTTTACTATACTGGGACTGGGTAGCACTTTGTAAAAACGAAAAATAGAAGTGTAACGTTTGAATGAAATATTTCAAACGCTAATAGCTACTATACTACTGAACGAAACAAAACAGTTAATATGTCGTTAGATAGATAAAATGTTCAGCAATTTTATAGTAACATATTAATAATAATTTTTTATACGCTAAATAGTGAAAATGTGTGTAAAGTTTTAAGGTCGAATTTTCCCATACATTTCCCTTGTGATCGCCTAGCTCCACAGGCACGGACGACAATTAGATACACCAAAGGATTTGGATCCAAATGATAACCTTTGAGACCACTTTGTAAACCACACCCCTTTTCCAATCCAATTGGCAACATCGATGGCTATTGACGGCAACACTGACCCCGAAGACAAGCGGAATCAGCGGGCAATGGCCAACGTGAATTCCACACGATGCGCTTTACGTTACATTTTGCATTATCCCCATCGCAGACATGCGAAATTGTTCGATAGCTTGCTCAATCAGTGTCGGACAATCATTTAAGCAGCAGCAGCCGATATGGTTTCCTCCACCACCTACACTAGCTTACAAGTAGCAGCTGCAGTGCCAGTGACTATAAAATGGTACACTTAGTTCACCGCCTGCTCATTTATCGCACGATCGCACTGACGGATGGTCAGTATTTATCATCGACGGCTATTGGTGGCGAAACCAACGGCATTTGGCGGCAACACCGACAGTAATTGGAGGTAAAAACGATGGCATTTTGGCGGCAATACCGGCAATTGGATGCAAATCCAATGACTTTTGCGGCAATTAATGGCAATTCGAGGCATATCAGATGGCATTTTGGCGGCAGTTTCAATGGCAATTATCGCAAACCAACACTGAAGGCAAATGGAAACGGATCGACTGACGGGCAGCAAATTCAGCAGCAGGCCATTGTGGTCTTAAACAGTTCTTATAAGAACTATAGTAATTGAAAAATGGAAAGATTTTTCTACACTTTCTAAATGGTTCACGTTCCATTTTGCGTTATACCATGGTAAACATGGAAAATGCTTGCTCATTCAGCGTTGGATAATCATTTGAGCAGCAGCAGCAGTCGATCTGGTTTCCCCCAACACCTACACTAGCTTACAAGTAGCAGCGGCAGTGCCAGTGACTATAAAATAGCACACTTGGTTCGCCGTCTGCTCATTTATCGCACGATTGCACTGACGGACTGTCAGTATTTACCGTCGACGGCTATTGGTGGGGCAACACCAGTAATTGGCGGCAACGCCGATGGCAAATTAAGGCAAAAACGATGAAATTTCGGCGGAAACACCGGCAATTGAAGGCAAACCAATGGCTTGGGATGGCAATTGGTGGCAAGACCAAGGACATTTCGCGGCAATACCGGTTGTTAGTGGTAACATTAATGGCAATTGGAGGCAAAGCCGATGGCATTTTGGCGGCAACTTCGATCGCAATAATCGTAAACCAACACTGATGGCAAACGGAAACCAAACGACTGACGGGCAGTAAATTCAGCAGCAGGCCGTTGCGGTCTTAAACAGTTCTTATAAGAACTATAGTAATTGAAGAATCGAAAGATTTTTCTACACTTTCTAAATGGTTAACGTTCCATTTTGCGTTATACCATGGTAAACATGGAAAATGCTTGCTCATTCAGCGTTGGATAATCATTTGAGCAGCAGCAGCAGTCGATCTGGTTTCCCCCAACACCTACACTAGCTTACAAGTAGCAGCGGCAGTGCCAGTGACTATAAAATAGCACACTTGGTTCGCCGTCTGCTCATTTATCGCACGATTGCACTGACGGACTGTCAGTATTAACCGTCGACGGCTATTGGTGGGGCAACACCAGTAATTGGCGGCAACGCCGATGGCAAATGGAGGCAAAAACGATGGAATTTCGGCGGAAACACCGGCAATTGGAGACAAACCAAGGGCTTGGGATGGCAATTGGTGGCAAGACCAAGGACATTTCGCGGCAACACCGGTTGTTAGTGGTAACATTAATGGCAATTGGAGGCAAAGCCGATGGCATTTTGGCGGCAACTTCGATCACAATTATCGTAAACCAACACTAATGGCAAACGGAAACGAAACGACTGACTGTCAGTAAATTCAGCAGCAGTTGTGGTCTTAAACAGTTCTTATAAGAGCTATAGTAATTGAAGAATGGAAAGATTTTTCAACACTTTCTAAATGGTTAACGTTCCATTCGGATAACTATTTGAGCAGCAGCAGCAGCCGATCTGGTTTCTCCCACACCTACACTAGCTTACAAGTAGCAACGGCAGTGCCAGTGACTATAAAATAGCACACTAGGTTCGCCGTCTGCTCATTTATCGCACGATCGCACTGACGGACGGTCAGTATTTTGATAAAACTAATCCATTTCTACTTTACAGTGATTTGGTATTTCTTATCACTCCTGTATTAGCGGGCAACCATCATCCTAGAATCTAAAGATCCATCTATATATTGGTAACAGTAATTATAGTACTGATTTTTAAGAAGTGCTATCAGCTCAAACATAGTTCTTTTCAGGGCCACCAAACAATTTCAAACGGGTTTTTTCAAAACCACCATTGATTCAATGAAGAATTAAACCAGAATATTTCGCTCTTCTTTTACAAATAAACACTCAAACAATGATACTCACAGATACTCAAATATGCATATGCTATAAATGCAGTTTGCATTAGTCTTTGATCTAATGATCAGACATAAAGTTATACTTCATCGATTAAAACATGTTATCAATGTAATGAGTATCATATGGCACAGTCCTACGTCACCCTTTCGTACAACCCTTAGGGCTGTATACCTTGTAGTTTTTTAAACAATTTAATTTCTTAATTCAAAACAGAAATTACTGTTTGTGTTATATGTATAGCAAGGTAATATATCTGTTTACTAAATAACAAATCTATTTTCAACAAACAAGCTAAAATGCGGTAGAAATGATCAAAAATGTAATTATTAATTATGATAGCGGGATACAACTGAACAAATATCGATAGCCAGCGATTACTTTCGAACAAGAAAACAATAAATTATACTAAAATCAATGCTTCATTTAGTTATTTCGAACTTGGGCTATGCGGCATGCTGCATCCGAAAGCCGTATTTTTGGGTCACCGATTTAATGCTAATTCACTGAAATATTAGTTGTTAAATGTAAACATGTATATCGGGGTACATTTCTTGGTTGATTTAAACATTGATTGTTTTGAATGGATAAATAGTTTCAGAAAAAACAATCTATCATTTTAACCAACGCGTTTTTGCTGCATCGAATAGGAAAAGATGCAATGTGTGCCTAACAGACGTCTTGCATGTGTGTGTAGCAAAAGGTTATTTACAGGTTATGTTCTGTTTTGCTATGTACTGTACTACAAATGTCAAACTTGTTTACATTTAACTTGTGCAGATCAATAACAATCATACAGCGTAGGTAGGTTAAACACACTTGAAGATTCTTCTTGCGAAAAATGGTGCGGAAATACTACGTAGTCAGCTGCAGACGTGGCTGCTGATTACCTAAACGGTAAGCGGGTCCGGCGGCATCGTTTTATAAGTCTGTTCGAAACGGATTGAGTCCCGAATGGATGCGGACAAACTGCAGGTGCTTTCAATTGTCGAGTTGATAACGTCCTGCACGACAATTTGCAGCAGATTTTTACCGGTTAGCTGATACATAATTTCAAATATACGACAAAATAATGTGGACCGCTAGCTTCATGCGCTGTTTTTTTTTCATCATTAGGAAATTGGTGAAACTTTTTACAATTGAGCGCTGGATCGTACTTTCATTTAACCGCAACCCAATAAACTGACTGATATTCGGCAACTTCTCGGTAGTAAACATAATCACGAAGTAGTAAACACTAGCACGAAAATATCCTAAATGAAAATAACTGCTGCTTTAGCGACCTATTTCGGCGTGACAGCCGGTAACTCTGCGGGCGGCGGCACAGACTGTACTTATTCCAACACAGCTGTTTTTGGTAAACGTAAACATACTTTTGACACTTGTAGCTCAGAAAGTGCTGGCTGCTTACTGAAGATGATTTCCCAGGAATACAATGGGCACACTAGCGCCACTACTTGTCTAGAGGTATGAGGTCTGTTGGTGTTACTGATTCAAGCATGATGGGAATCAGTTGTCATATGATATATTCGCTATGACGGCACCGCACGACCTCTTTTCCACCTACAGAACTGCCCGTAGCTGAATGCGTGAAAATTATTTACGACATATTCTGTCTTTTGCACTCTAACAAATCGCTATTCTGCTTCACGCAAACTCGAAACTAATTTTGGTGTCTCCACTGCGGCGCCGTCATAGCGAATGCCTCTTAGTGAGGATCCGCAACCTTGCGTGGCTGAAAGCTGAAAATTGCACCTTGTTCAAGATATCATATTATAATTCATTTTCTCTTGTCGAAATACATCGTCTGGTGGTCTAGTGGTATATGTACTTACTTACTTACTTAATTGGCCTAACGTCTTATGACAAGGCCTGCACAGTATAATTTCTCCATCTGTTTCGGTCCATGGCAACTGATCTCCAGTTCCGCGGGCACCCAGTGCTCGCCAGATCTCGCTCCACCTGGTCTTGCCACCTCGCTCGCTGTGCCCCTCTTCGTCTTGTTCCTACCGGATTTGATGCGAAAACCATTTTTGCAGGATAGTTGTCCGGCATTCTAGCAACAGGTCCTGCCCAACGTATCCGTCCAGCTTTAACCACTTTCTGAATACTTGGTTCGCCGTAGAGACGCGCGAGCTCGTGGTTCATTCTTCGCCTCCATACACCGTTCTCTTGCACTCCGCCAAAGATGGTTCTTAGCACCCGCCGTTCGAAAACTCCGAGTGCTCGTAGGTCCTCTTCTAGCAATGTCCACGTTTCGTGCCCGTAGAGGACAATCGGTCTAATTAGCGTTTTGTACAGTGTGCACTTTGTACGGGGGCTCAGATTGTTCGACCGCAAGTGTTTGTGGAGTCCGTAGTAGGCCCGACTTCCGCTGATAATACGTCTTTTAATCTCACGGCTGGTATTGTTGTCCTCTGTTGCCAGCGAGCCAAGGTATACGAACTCGTCGACTACCTCGAACTCATCCCCGTCGATTACCACGGTGCTGCCCAAGCGAGCCCTGTCGCGCTCGGTCCCGCCCGCCAGCATATAATTCGTTTTAGACGTATTTATCTGCAATTCAATCTTCTCTGCTTCGCGTTTTAGTCTGGTGTACTGATCTTCCACCGCCTCAAATGTTCTAACACCTTTAAGCGCAATGTTGAATAGCAGGCAGGAAAGACCATCTCCTTGTCGAAGTCCCCTGCGAGATTCGAATGGGTCCGACAATCCACCCGAGATTCTCACACAGCACTGGATCCCATCCATCGTAGCCATGATAAGTCTAGTAAGCTTACCCGGTAAGCCGTTTTCGTCCAAAATTTTCCATAGCTCTTGTCGGTTTACGCTATCATATGCGGCTTTGAAATCGATGAACAGGTGGTGCGTGGGGACCCGGAATTCGCGGCACTTCTGGAGGATCTGCCGCAGGGTGAAGATTTGGTCTGTTGTAGACCGACCCTCCATGAAGTCGGCCTGGTAACTTCCCACAAATCTATTGGCTATTGGCGATAGTCGATGAAAGAGGACTTGGGACAGCACTTTGTAGGCGGCATTCAGGATAGTGATGGCTCGGTAGTTCTCACAATCCAGCTTATCACCTTTCTTGTAGATAGGGCAGATAACCCCGTCTTTCCACTCCTCCGGTAGTCGTTCCGTATCCCAAATCTTGACAATCCATTGATGCAGACAGCCGGCCAGCTTGTCCGGGCCCATTTTAATAAGTTCCGCTTCAATGCCATCCTTTCCCGCTGCTTTGTTGTTCTTCAGCCGCTGGATGGCTTCTTTAACTTCCCTTATCGATGGGGGTGGCACATCTTCGTCGCTTGCTGCACCAATGTGGTCACTTCCTCCGCTATCATGGTCTTCCGCCTGCACGCCATTCAGGTGTTCATCGTAGTGCTGCTTCCACCTTTCGATCACCGCACGGTCGTCCGTCAAGATACCTCCATCTTTATCTCTGCACATTTCGGCCCGCGGCACGAAGCCTTTGCGAGATCCGTTGAGTTTCTGATAGAACTTCCGTGTGTCGTGAAAGCGGTACAGCTGTTCGAGTTCTTCGCACTCCTTCTCCTCTTGGTGGCGCTTCTTTTCCTTGAAGAGTCGGGTTTGCTGCCTCCGCTTCTGTTTGTATCGCTCCACATTCTGACGGGTGGCTCTACGCAGCATTTGTACCCGCGCTGCGTTCTTCTCATCCAATATCTGCTGGCATTCCTCGTCAAACCATTCGTTACGACGATTCGGAGCCACACTGCCTAGGACGTTCTCCGCTACGCTGTTAATGGCTGTTTTCACGGCATTCCAACAGTCTTCAAGAGGGGCTTCATCCAGCTCTCCCTCTTCCGGCAGCGCGGTTTCGAGAGATAACGCATAGTTTTCGGCGACCTCTGGTTGCTTCAGTCGCGCTAGATTATACCGTGGCGGGCGGCGGTATCGTATGTTGTTCACAACAGATAGTTTTTGACGTATCCTTACCATCACTAGGTAGTGATCCGAATCAATGTTAGCGCCCGGATAGGTTCTGACGTCGATAATGTCTGAAAAGTGCCGACCATCTATCAGAACGTGGTCGATTTGTGATTCTGTCTGGTTGGGTGATCTCCAGGTGTACCGATGGTAGAGGTTATGCTGGAAGAAGGTACTACGTATGGCCATGTTCTTGGAGGCGGCGAAGTCGACAAGTCTTAGGCCGTTTTCGTTCGTTTGCGGGTGGGCGCTGAACCGTCCAATCACCGGTTTGAATTCCTCCTCCTGACCAACCTGAGCATTACAGTCCCCGATGATAATTTTGACATCATGTCTTGGGCAGCGGTCGTATTCACGCTCCAACTGCGCGTAGAATTCGTCTTTGTCATCATCGGTACTTCCGAGGTGAGGGCTGTGCACGTTAATTATGCTTATATTGAAGAATCGGCCCTTGATTCTTAATCTGCATATTCGGGGGTTGATCGGCCACCACCCGATCACCCGCTTCTGCATCTCGCCCATCACTATAAAAGCTGTGCCCAGCTCGTGTGTATTGCCGCAGCTCTGGTAGATGGTATGACCATCTCTATACGTATGTACCATCGTTCCTTTCCAGCATACCTCCTGCAGCGCTACGATGTCGAACTTGCGGCTCTTCACTTCTTTAGAAAGCACGTGGGTACTTCCGAGGAAATTTAGAGACCGACAGTTCCATGTTCCTAATTTCCAATCGTTAGTCCGTTTTCGTCGCCTGGGTCTTTGCCGATTGTTCCGATTAGAGTTATTATTATTACTTACGGAGTCCATTGCTTTGGTTTTTTTTAGTGGTTCAGGCTTGCAAAGCCCGCAACCAACCCCACAGTATCGCCGGAGGGCCAACGTAGCTCGAAGGAGCCCTCCTTCCCTGTCAGCATACGACCTTGGTTTCCACCGGGGTTGGTTACCCGATCTCCACCCGAGGTTGCTCGTATCCCGGCTGGTACCACGAGGAGGTTGGGGTAGGAGTTGCTAGGTAAGAGGCTGTGAACCACTGTGGGGTCTATTTTATGCCCAGTGCACAAGACACCGATGGTACGCATTACCAAGCCATTTACCAGCCATTTACCAGTGGTATATGTAAGGAAAGAATTGAATTTTAATGTAAAGAAAAATGTGCATACCGAAGACATGCACCTGATTCATATTGAATTAAAACTAAACGGATTGTTCTATGATATCATAGGCGTATACAGACCACCATTATTTGATTTTAACCAATTTCAGGTTGAAATAGAAAATTTAATATCAATGCGCGGATCATGTTCTCGGTTTATTGTTGGATATGAATATTCCAATAAATATAACTAGTAACAACACTGTTCGTCGCTATAAAAGCTTACTGGACTCGTATGATTATACACGTTTTAACACTTTTCCTACTAGCCCAATCAGTAATAATATATAGGACCATTTTGTTGGACGAAAGAAGACTGTGCTTATATAAAAAATGATACAATTTATTCTGATGTCAGTGATCATTCAATAATTATTTCATCTCTTAAGATTACTCGCCCAAAAGAACGGGGTTTTCTAACCAAAACAATTGTAAATAAAAACAAGCTAAATCAAGCACAGTTTTTGAACACATTTCTTTGTACCGACGATGTTAATGAATCAATTTTATCTATAACAACGGCTTGCAATAATATTTTGACACGATGTACCACATTAAAAATGAACAAGTAAACGTTAAAACTAAAAAGTGTCCTTGGCTTGACTACTACACCTGGCAATGGGTAAAACTTAAGATCAAATATCTGAAAAAAGTGAAAAGAAATCCAAATAATAACCACCTGCAAGAAATGTTAAAGCAATGTAAAAGCTTGATATAGCTAAAAGGAGATGTAAAAATGAATATTATAAAATAATATTATAATTGTTCGAAGACACATGTAGCGCCAACGTATGAAAAAATTTGAACAAAATAAAGGGGAGGACTAAACAGCCTGTTGATATTGAGCTTCAAAACAATGATTACAAAACGTCAAATAGTTTTGAAATAGGTGAAATCTTTAATCAGTTCTTTTCAACTATCGGAGAAAATCTCGCTAAAAAAGTACAAAGGTCCATGCCTAGTGGCACGGGCGCAGGCTTGAAGTAGGACTACGAATGTAGCGCAATTCGTCTCCCAATGCTAAAGCCGGTGATTTTTGTATGAATTTCATATATAGATGCTCAAGTTGCGCATTAAAAAATTGTGTTCTTACATGTGAGAAATTCAACTTCAACTCTTCAGCTAATTTATATGGTGGACCTGAAAAGGTCCGTTTGTTAATCTCTAATTCTCAAATTTCTGACTCGTAGTGTCCATTGTCAACTTTCGTCCTTCAGATGGGCTTAGTGATGTCCGTTAATCGTTCGATTAATTCAACTAATCGAATAACACAAGGAATATTCGAATAATTTTTAATCGAATAATGCCAGCACGAGTAGTTGAATTAATCGAATAGTTTAATTAATCGATTAGTGCAGACAAGGCTCACCGATTAATCGGTAATCGAATAATTGAAAATTTCGGACATCACTATTCCCACCCATTTAAACCCTTCTGCTTCCGCGACCAAAATTTGGGTTTTCTAGCTAATTTAATATTCTATTATAGCAGCTTATTGTCAATTGCAAGTAAAATTGTACCATCCAAAGTGCGATATATCGCTCATAAAGTGCTATTTTGCATTAAATCGTTTCGATCTTCGGCGCACTTTTTCGTTATCTTCCAAGCAATAAGTGCGCCGAAGAGACCGAAACGATTTAAGCTAAAATAGCACTTTTATGAGCGATTGCGTACTTATTGATTGGACAATTTTCCTTGCAATTGACAATAAAAGATCGATGTTTCGAATCCAACACGGTCGGCGTAATTTCCACTCCACACCAAACAATAATTGGCTGCTGCCGAGTTTTGCCACCTTTGCCGCGTCCGGATCCGGACAGGGAGATAAAATCGTAACTCTCATTATTATTTGTAACCCAAACAACGCGAAAATGATGCCATTCACAAAATCAATTCAACTGCTTCATATACTTATTCAGTAGTTCTTAAAAGAACTGATTGTTTTCTACCAGCTGTTAATAATACAAATCGAAGAAATTTACTGCTTGGCAGCAGCTTTTTTCGAACCGCATTCTCCGTTAAAACAACTTATTTTGGCTTTGGAGTTTTCGGTGCCTTTGTTATGGTCTTTTTTGACTTAGTAATCTTGCTTCTCGCTAGCAAGTTTGGTAGGCGAAGGAACCGGAAGCGCCAGTTCTTTGTTTGGACCAGCTTTCTCTTGTTGAAAACTAACTTCAAAGCCTTTTTCACGAATGTGTCCAACCTTGAAACGTCACAATTGTAGCTGGCGGCGATATACTTCTAGACGGCTTGCAACGAGGATCCGTTGACTCTTCGGTTTATTGGCGTCTCGCTTAGTGAATTTGGATGTCTTCGTTGCCTTATTCCGGGGAAGCCGCTGAAGCTCAACGATTTTCGAGCGGATTCTATAGAGCGTAAATTAAATACAATCAAACTTTGATCCCTTTGATTCAAAGGGAATTTAATCCATAGCTCTTCTCCTATATATTTCTGTCAGCCGTGTTAGGGAAGCACTGGCGTGAGAAGGCAAAAATTTTTAGCAAAAATAGAATTAAAGCAACGTCATGAGTTAGAAGATCGCATGGTGAGTCACCACATATTTAACGTTTTATAGATCAAATCAGAAGAAATTCTTCATGATTTAAAGAATCAGCGACATTTGGAAATTTAATTAAAGAAATTTAGTATACAGAAAATTTTCATCTCTTCATAAACAAATTCATTCGTCCTAAAAAGGACGGGTTGTGGTAATTTATGTGGTTGAAAATCCGGCCAGCAGAATGGCTTGAATGTTTGAAACAACACCTCCCAGGGCAATGGTGACAATGGTTACCGAACAGAGCATTTTCCATTGATTCAAGCTCTTCCGCTCCCGCAACCAAATATTCTAATACAGCTGATAATAGATCAATGCCTCCAGTACCAACGCGTTCGGCGCACTCTACACCAAACAATGATCCGCTGCTGCTGCTGCTGCGCTGCGTTTTACCAGTTTGCCGAGTCCAGTGAGGGAGATATAACCGCAACTCTCTGCTGTCTGCTCTAGTGCTCTGTACCGTACCGATGCCAATGCGAAAATGATGCCGTTCGCCGGCTTACTTCTGATTATATACCAGAGCAAACGGCAGCAAGTTGTAACAAAGGCGGATCAACGTAGGGCAGAGAATCATAGACACGAAAGAAAGGCGGTACAACGAAACCGTACTCCGTATACATTGTTTGAACAAAACCGGTGTCCGGTGCTTCCTTAATGAAGAGCTACCAGTTTCTGCAGAGCAATCTAATATGAAGCATCGTCTTCATGCCACCGAAAACCAGTGGAAAGGCCGTAAAGCGCGATAGGAAAAAGAAGAAGAAGCCACGCCACTAGGAGAGCAACGCTATTTTCTTTCATTTATTGCCGACAGGGATGGCATGGCAGACGTGCACTCACAGTTGTGTGTGGTTGTGCCGGGTGAGTTTGCCAAGCGCGCCGTCTCGGAAGGTACCAAAGTATACCGGCCTATAGTAAATGTATCTGGTCAGGCTTCTGTAACTATACAACAATTGCCCTTTTTAGGGCCTAATATATAAATGTAAATGAAGATGCAATTCGATTTTCTCACTAAACGCTTAGTCTCGAATTACGAAGTGGCGCAGTTTTCTTTTGCCAGATAATGTGGCTTACTCGTTTCATGCTTTTAGAAAGAATCTTAAATTCGTATTATTTTGCATGTGTAGGTATATGAACAATTTTGTTCAGAAATATTCTTCGGAAGGTTTGTCTTAATACAGTTTAAACATATAATTTCTGACGGGCTCATACTTCGAACGCTCATACTAAACTGCCAACATCACTTTAAAATGTGAGAAAAATCAATTTAACTGCTTCGTATACTTTTATTCAGTAGTTCTTAAAAGAACTGATTGTTTTCTACCAGATAGTAGTAATGCAAATCAAGGAAATTTACATCTAGGCAGCAGTTTTTTTCGGGCACCTTCTCCGCTGGAACGACTTCCTTTGACTGGGGCTTTCGGTGCCTTTGCTACGGTTTTCATTGGCTTAGTAGATTTTTGTTTTAATCGTAGTACCGTAGTTAATAGTAGTACCGTTTTAATCGGAGCCGCCTTTGCAGCAGTTAGCAAAGATAAATTGTTTTCGTCCGTTTTATCAACCTTGAACAAATCGGAAGCGCCTGTTCTTTTTTTTTTGGACCAGCTTTTCGACAGCTAATTTCAAAACCTTTTTCACAAACGTGTCCAACCTTGGAACGTCACAATTGCGGCTAGCGGCGATTTACTTCTAACGGCTTGCAGCGAGGATCCATTGATTTTACTGGGTATTGATAGCAGCAAAAACCATATCGTTCGCTGGCGGGCGAGTCGGTTACTTCTTCGGTTTGTTGGCGTCTTGCTTGGTGAATTTGAATGTCTTTGTCTTCGATGCGTTATTCCGAGCAAGCAGCACCCACTGAAGCTCAACAATTTTCGCGCGGATTCTATAGAGCGTAAATTAAATACAATCAAAGGTCAGCTTAACCCATAGCTCATCTCGTATATAGGGTAGCACGGGGCAAGATGCCCACCTTATGCTCAGTATAAATTATATCCGTTATAATCTAAACCAAAAATGTTAAAACTCTCGACAGGTTCTCTTTTAGAGTCTTTTCTATAACCTGTATGCTTATTTGGTGCTAAAAGTTATAACGCTTACTAAATATACGCGAACACAAATTCATCGATTTTTGTGCATTTTACTAGCCTACGGGGCAAGATGACCACCCTTGCGGGGCAAGATGACCATGCTTTCCAAAAGGTATTAAACCTTCGTTATATTTCACGTATTATTTAAATAATCAATATTATGAGTTGAAGCTACCCATAAACTATTTTAAAAATAATTTGTATAATTTGGACTGGTTATTTTAAACCATAAAAAGTCAATCATATATATCTGTCCTATCTTAAACAACATACTTTTATAGAAAACAAATTAATATGCATGTTTATTTCAGCATTTTGCACAAATTATAAAGAAGATAAACAGAATTAATCAATTAGCAAGTTGGGCATGGTCCACCGTGGCACAGGTGATACCACTTGTCACACTCAGTGCATTTATTCCAATTTGCTCCATCGTTGGACAATGCAAAGTTACATCCACATTTGTCGCATAACGAGTCATGGCTTACCAAGTCAATTTTACGTTTTTTAAATCTTTCGGTGTTCGCTTTCGATGCTATTCGTTTTTGTTTACGGATATTGTTTATATCTTTAACAGCCATCGACGATTTCAAAAAATTTCGATTAGGACTGGATGTGATGTTGGCAGCTTTTTGTTTCTTCGAGCAAGTTTTCTTCCTGGATGCCATCTTTGGAAGTGGCCTTATCTCTGCTGGTGAAATCTTAAACACTGATTGAGCTATTGATTCTTCTTTCACTGGCTTAGATTTTGCAATTGTTTCCGACGTAAGATTTTTACCGGCAACATATCGACATGAGAATGATAATCCGAGCTCACATTCCTCGAATCCGAAAAACGGAGGTTCATCTTCAGCGATATGTGGAACTTTTGGCACACTAACAGGCTTGCCTTCTGTGACCAGCGGTTGTTCCCCGCATAGCATTGGCGACAGGTTGGTAGGAAAATTTTGGTTTTCATCAGCTATGAGTAGCGCACCACTAGATGCTTCGGCGGATTCGTTATCAGTATTCATCGTTTCCAGCGCAACCGGGGACACATCAGCAGGCTCATCTTCCGTGATCGGTAGATCTGATACATCGGCAGCGGCAAAATCATCTGCTCCGAATACAGACCTGTTTAGAGGCACTATTCCAGTTTTCGCGAAACCGTTTATGGAAGTGGAGGGTAATGCAGATGCAATGAAGGCTTTTCCGAAGAGTGAGCTAACGTTATTGATAGTCACGGTTCTTCCTGGGTTGTTTTTCATAAATATTTCTACGGCCTTCGAGAAATGGGACTTAAGTGATGCCATATAGCTGACGTCTAGTGGCTGCATTTTGTGTGTGCAGTGTGGAGGAAAGGAAATTACCGTCACGTTCGAAGATCTTGCCTTTTCCACAAAACCTAGATTTTTAGTATGCGAGCTGTGGCCATCCAACAGTAGAAGTACTGGGTTTTCCGCTGTAGGCCGGGTGTGCTGCACAAAATGGTCGAACCACTTACAAAATTCCTTTGCGTTCATCCATCCGGTTGGATTACATCCAAATAGTGAATCAGGAGGCGCACCGTTCCTCAACTGCTCTGTCATCCTTAGTCTGGGGAAGATCAGCATCGGTGGGATATAATGTCCTGTGGCAGACATGCAAATTACTGCGGTTGTCAGAATGCCTCTTTCCGCCGATGTGACACAACCTATCTGTCGCTTGCCACGAAGAGCCAACACCTTGCTTTTCTTCGATTGAATCTGTAGATAATGAAAAAACAACATAATTCAAAGATTTCTAAAATAGATCAAAACATTGCAAAACATGCCGTTAGAATAGACGTTTCATCGACATTGTAGATACGCGAAGAAGAAAATTTTCCAGTCGCAAAGGCCTCATCTAGAATATCAAAAAAGCGCTCAACTGCTACCTTGTTGAAGCCTTGAGCTCTTGCGACTGAAGTGGCTTCCGGTGTTCTCAACGATATTTCGGGATGCCGCTTTCTGAAACCAGCCAGCCAATCAGGCCCGGCCAACTCCGTCGACTTGTTGAATGGATGCGGTATCTGATTTCTCTCTGCTAAATCAAAGGCCAACCGTCGGATCTCCAGCGTCGTCATACCATAAAATCGTTTTTCCAAATCCAAAATATGGTTAATGAGCACCTGCTCTTGTCTGTCTGTGAAAACGGTGGCATAACGGCCCAATTTTTTCACCTCCTGGCTTTTTCTCAAATGGCGTGCCAGAGTTCGTCTTGGCAGACAATAATCGAAACTAGCCCTCTTAATCGAACATCCATTCTTCACTGCTTCGATTGCGGCACGAATGTCCCCAATACCCCACTTCTTCCGATCGGAAACGCGCTTATAAGTTCGGACCATTTTTCAACAGCCAACTTTTGAACTAAAAACAAACCTTTTATGTTATGACAGTTGCTGATTTGAGGTTAGGATACGCAACTGCAGGGTGGCGATCTTACCCCGTAAAAAGGTGGTCATTTTGCCCCGCAAGGTGATATAAGTTTTATTAGCAATTTGTGGTAATTACATTATCTGCATAATTGCTATCAATGGCAACATCTGATTCACAATTAAAATCAATACCACCTTAATTCACTTGTTGGGTAAAAAAATTTCAAAACAATGATTTAAACCTTATTTCATGGGCGCGTAACCTTATAACAAATGCAGTATTTTTCATCGTCGATCTTTTTTTCATGTTATCGAAGCTATCAAAGAATATTTTTTTCTATTTGTTTGAATTCTTGCTTGATTTAATGTTTATTCATGCATATAGTAACTAATTTTATACCATAATATCGTAATTGATGATTATTTGAAGGGTGGTCATCTTGCCCCGGGTGGGCATCTTGCCCCGTGCTACCCTATTTCTGTCATCTGTGCTAGGGAAGCATTGGCGTGGGAAGGCAAAAACATGAAAATAATGAAATAATGAATATACGTCTAATATTTTCTCAATTATTAAACGTCTGTTTGGGAAACATGGAATCTATTGTATTGTTATGGATTTTTTGAAAAATTTCCAATCGATTGATACCAGTATCTCTAGAATCTGTTGACGGATGACTGAGTTATAAGCGTGCAAACCATAACCACTTTTCGTTACATGTTCCCTTTTCGTTTTTCTAAAGTGCACCCCAATATAGAAATCAAAGAAGTAGTCCTACTTCAAAAATTTCTAAAGTTAACTTGAATCCATTGAGTACAGTAAACCGTCTTGAGCAGACAATTTTTCTTAAGCCCACTGATATAGCTGAAGTTTCCTCTTTAATAAATGATCTTAAGGTGAAACGGTACGGAAGCCAACATGGCCGAATCGATAGCACCCATATGCTCACATAGACGCCATTTTTTCGGCCATATTGGGATTCAGTACCGTATCACCTTAATATAAAGAAAAGATGTGGACCTGATAACCTTCCAGCTAGCATTATTAAACATAACTAGTATGCGTTTGCAAATATCTTTACACATCTTTTCAATCGAATACTGCTCCAAGGAATGTACCCAGACTGTTTTAAAGATGCCAGAGTGGTGCCTGTTTTTAAAGCTGGAGATGTGTCTGACCCTTGTAATTACCGTCCTATCTCCACACTGTCTATAATCAACAAAATATTTGAAAAGTTATTAGTAAATAGACTAGCCAGCTTTTTAAACAAATTCGACGTGTTGTACAAATTTTAGTCTGGTTTTAGAAAAGGCTGCAGTACTTCTACGGCGATAGTTGAGCTTGTTGACGTTTTACTCAACAAAATAGATAATAAAAGTATAGTTGGAGGTCTCTTTATTGATTTATGTTGCGTATTTTGACGAGGAAAAGAATGGTTTACTACTGACTACACTAAATTTATTAACAATCAAATACGTTAAGTAGTTAAGATTCAAACGACTACATTTTGCGACCCGAGAATAAGGAATGGTGTAATAATCATTTCCGCTTCGGCTGACAATTGTCAAGAGTGCCAACTATCGAGTAAGCACAGTAATTGGCTCGAGGGGCCTCAACATCTCCCTTTTTATCTGTAGAAGTACGGGTTGTATCTAGTGGACATCCGGCGGATCCGAGTGGACCTACGGAGCGGAACAAGCGGGCGGTCCCGCGGTAGACGTGGCGCAGCAGGAACCGGTTGATCTGCAGTGGTCCCTTCATGAACTTGAACTCTTGCAGCAGGATATGCAACGGCAGGTGATGGTTCGACGAAGCTTCTTCCATATGAACCTCGACTTTAGTGTTCCCCCGAGCACGGAGTTGATTGGTGTGTGATCTGTTTAGCCTGCTTCCATCCAGTAACACATTGTAATTGACACTACCAACACGTTCGATGACGGTACCAGCTAGCCATACGAGTTTTCCATGCTTGAGACGTATGAATCACGAGCTACAGAACCTATTTGGAGAGATTCCCATCGTCATCTGGCGAAAGTCAGTAGGTTACGGTCGGCCGGACACGTCGTAAGGATACCGGACGTCAGTGCAACGAAAACAGTTTGCTTCAATAACTGCACTAGCACCAGGAACAAAAAAGCTTAACGTGCAAAGATGGCTCGACCAAGTCGAAAGTGATTTGCGACTTCTGAGACTGGGAAATTGGCGACGAGTGGCCCAAGATCGAGTTGAATAGAGGCGACTGCTGGAAACACCATAAGTCGGGGTGGTTACCAGGCTGATGATGGCTACTGACGGCGATGACAACGGCGCGTTTGCGATACCTAGCAAAAAAGAAAACATTTACCCAGTGGGAACACATACACTGAATTTTTTTGCAGTTTTTAAATTACAATGGGAAAATTGTTGGAGGGGGCCTGGCACCCCACCCCCTCTAGCTTCGCCAATGTTTGTTTGTTGGGTTAATCTTAGTAGCCCTTAACCATTGTTCTCCACTCATTTCCACTACATTGTAAAAATAGCCAATTTTCTAAAAGTGTTATGGCTTCGTTCACCGGAACACTGGGGAACAAAGCCGTTACGTCAAATGATATCATGATTTCCTCAGCTCTAATGTACCTGAGGTATTCAAATTTTCAATGAAGTCTCTTATGCTCTCAACCGATCGGCTGGGAAACTTCTTTGGCATAACTTGAAATTCTTTGACTAGCCACTTTGCTACATTTTCGGTTGGGGATCCTACTGCAGACATAATTTCCCTCATTTTATTACCAAGTTTGTGGATTTTTAGAAGGCCCTTTATTCTCGGGAGAACAGGGTTAGAAATACGAACAAAAGTATGCCATTCGAAAAAAAGAATAAAATTAGACAAAAACTACGCTCAGTCTTGGATCGATTTTTTTTATTGATTTTACACCTCTTTTGTGCAGTAAGCAAAAATAAAGCAAATGTTTTGTTGATGCAAATAAACGATAGTTTAATAAGTTAATAGTTTAAACTGCCACCTGACAATTATTCAATATACTTTGGGATGGAGAACAGATTCATCAATGATCTTTTTGTACGCTTCTTTCACATCATCAACTAACAGCTGCGCGTATTGGGAACGTTTACTTTGAGATCGCACTTTTGCTTCTGGTCCAAGATAAAGTGTAGGAAGTGACGCCGACCGACCTAATGCAGATTGTGACTGTGCAATACGTCCAAGTTGTAAAAGGAACATAATACATTCCTCTATGAGTGGAGGGAATGCCTCTGCAAATCGAGCTATGCTTGGTAGAACTGTTCGAAACATTTCAATCCGTGTGTCACCAGAAAGTACTGAAAAGGAAAATAAGTTAAATCTATTAAATGATGTCTCTATTAATGATAACTTTGCTTAATTTGTTAAATGTGTTAGCACTATGCATAGAAACTGGAAAATACAGGGTGATTTTTTTGTGGTAACCGATGTCAAATAATACAAATACGAAAATAAATTACAAACTGAGTATTGCGGAGAATCTCCCTTTTTAGACTCCCACGCGAAAATTATTAGCGTGATTATTTTCTGCGTTTCCCACATATGCTTGCAATTTAGTAATTTGAACCATCAGTTTTTCATTATTGCCTCCCCACTGCACCCCGCGGAGCCCGGCCTGCTTGACATGTATATTTTCAATGTAATTGGTAAGTACAAAATAATTTTTATTAAAACACTAGCTGGCCCGAAAAACTTCGTATTGCCATAAATTAAACTGTGTTGTACATAAATCCTGAATTTGAATGAATTTTGGCTGGCAAATCAGTGAACATGTGCAAATATGTCACCTCTGTTTTCTAACTCCTATCTCTACCTCCACGAGGTGCCGGCTGGGGTACGATAGCCAAAGTTGCACACCCGGTGGTACGCAACCTTGGTTGTCGTATGCAGACAGAGAAGGTGGAACACTCGCCGTGTGGTTTCCGGCTACCTAATCATGCAGTTCGGCGCAGGTTTTTCGGAGGGCGCGGCTGCGGGGTGTGGGCATACCGGGAAAGAGTTATTTTCTTAGCTGGCTTAGCACACAGAGAGAGAGAGAGAGAGAGAGAGAGAGAGAGAGAGAGAGAGAGAGAGACTCTTAATCGGTCTGTTTTACACAATCTGCTGTTACGCCCTTTGGTGGTAGGTGCTGAATTGTACGTTTGGGCAAAAATTGAGCCACGGGACCTGATCCTACCGGGAGTCGGCAAATCAGGAGCCCCTAAGTCAAGGTCTAACTCCGTGCCGATGACTGAATGGCTGGAGGGGTGAAAACATGCCAGTCGCGTACGGAGTGCTTTGGGCATCTTGTCCCTACTGTGCCATGCGGGGCTCTGGTACGGTCGATCTTTGTTGTCCCTTGCGTTTCGTGGGAACAGCATAGTAGTCCTGCCCAATTTCCCTTATGGGTTTTACGCCAAGCGCGTTCTGGCCAACATAATTGGCTTCGCTTACAATTTGCTGCCTGATCTGTGTTGGAGATTGTTTGTGCATATACTCCGCTAGTCAAATAGTTAGAGTCGCACAAATAAATCTTCAACACAAACGGGCAGCAATGGCTCTGTCACCATCGCATTGGTTCAGGGGCCATATTTTCGCAAGGGGTACTTTCATTCGACGGATATTGGAAACCAGAACATTACTGTTTTCAGCAAGACTGGTATGACAAATCCTCGTTTGATGCCCAGGGCATGCATATTGTTGCATAGGTCAATAAATGCATGCCTTATCTCTGAGTTGACTACTCGAGATATGCAGTCACAGTAGAACTCGTCGTGGATGATGTCCATAGGCGCTATGTCTACTGTTCTGCATACTTACCACACGATGAACCGTCTCCCAGCGACGATTTAAAAAATGTGGTGAGATACTGCCAATCTAATGGGCTTCCGCTCATTGTAGGCAGTGATGCCAATGCCCATCACATCATTTGGGGCAGCTCGGATATCAATCTGAGAGGCTCTGATTTGATGGAATATTTGAGTAGTACCAACATTGGAATACTCAACATTTGGCAATTGTCCAACTTTCATACGAGCTGGTAGAGAGGAAGTGTTAGATATAACACTCTGCTCTAACAGGATCAGTCGTGAGTTGGCACAATGGCATGTTTCAAATGAGACACCAATATCTGATCATTGCTTTATATATTTTGATCATTTGAGTGTCTCCTTGAACGCTGCTACCTTTCGCAATCCGAGATTTTCTGACTGGGAACTCTTTGAGGAGGAACTAACAACGAAATTTCAAGTATTCGAACCGACGATTGAGTCATCGATCGACTTGGATGTGGCTGTAGATGTCACAACATCTTTTATTGCGGAATCTTTTGAAGTAGCTTGCCCGCTAAAAACTATTAAAACGACTAGAGGAACACCATGGTGGAACTCTCATCTCGCGGAACTAAAGAAACGATGCAGGAGAGCCTGGAATAGATGTCGTAGGAATGGCGTGGAGCCTTTCAAGCAGGCCCGGAAAGCCTATGCAAAGGCTCTACGATCTTCAGCACGCACGAGCTGGCACAGGTTATGTAGCAACGTTTCCAGTTTCGGCGAGGCAAGTCGACTTAATAAAATACTGTCAAAATCGAAAGATTATCAGGTTAATAACATTCGAAGTTCGAACGGTGAATACTGTTCGAATGACAATGAAATCCTTTTATATTTTATATATCTCTTTTATAGTCACTTTCCGGGCTGTGTGGAACCTGAAGTTCGAAACGATCCAGAAATCGTTTTAGGTGGCTTAGACTCATGGGCTTTTGCTCGGAGACTTGTCACAACTGAAGCGATTGAGTGGGCCGTGAACAGCTTCTCTCCGTACAAATCTCCTGGAACAGATGGAATATACCCTATCCTACTGCAGAAAGGATTCAAGTACTTCAAACACATTCTGAGAAGGATGTTTGTGTGTAGTGTTGCTATTGGGTACATCCCAACTCAATGGCGTGAAATAACCATTAAGTTTATTCCTAAGGTGGACGCGCGACATACGAGAAAGCAAAAAGTTTTAGACCAATCAGTCTAACGTCTTTCTTGCTTAAATCACTTGAGCGGATTGTTGATCACCACATCCGCGAAACAAGCTTTGTAGAAGTTCCTCTGCTAAGCACAACATGCTTATCAAAGTGGCAAGTCTACAACCACTTTATTACATGATGTGGTGGATAAAATCGAGGTTGCTTTTTCACAAAAGGAATCTTGCTTAGGACCTTTTTTGGATATTGAAGGCGCGTTTAATAACGTATCTTTCGCTTCCATTTTGGAGGCTGCTCGTTATCATAATGTGCCTTCAATAATCATAAAGTGGATAGAACAAATGCTTAGTAACCGAATGCTTTTTTCGTCCTTACGGCAAGCAAGCATTTGGAAGCAAAGTGTTTGTGGATGTCCACAAGGTGGCGTTCTCTCGCCTCTTTTATGACCTTGTGACGGATGGCCTACTGAGGAAACTCAATGGTCTAGGCTATCCGTCATATGGTTTTGCGGATGACTATCTCATCCTAGTAGTTGGAAAGTGCATAAGCACATTATTTAACTTAATGCAGCAGGCACTACGCGTCGTGGAAACGTGGTGCCGAGAAACTGCACTTTGGTAAATCCGAGCAAAACATCTATCGTCTTATTTTCAAGTCGTAGAAATACCAATGGAGCTCGCGCTCTGTGCTTTTACGATTCGGATGTTGATGTTGTGAACGAAGTGGGTTGATTCTCAACTCCAAGCTTGACTGGTCCACAAATATTGATTTCCGTATTAAACAAGCGTGCATGGCCTTTGGGCAATGTAGACGAGCAATTGGCAACTCTTGGGGGCTTAAACCCAAATACATACACTGGTTATACACGGTCGTTGTCAGACCAATACTGGCGTATGGTTGTGTTGTATGGTGGCAGAGAGGGGAAGTTGTGACTGTCCAGACAAAGCTAAACCATCTTCAAAGGATGTGTTTAATGGCAATGTCTGGTGCATTTACTACAACTCCTATTGCCGCCCTAGAAGCTATTTTCAATATTAAACCTCTACACTTCCACCTGAAGCAAGAGGCACTAATATGCGCTTATCGACTACACGCGATTGGCCTTTGGCAGTCTGTGGACGGTTCCACTGGTCATACTTGATTGTGGTCGCAAATTGTTGCTGAGGACAAGTTTGCCCTTGCTCCTAGCGATGTAACGCTCATGCGTACTTTCCCGTATAGGACTTTCTCAAGTGACTTTCCTCCTAGAGAGGATTGGATGTCAGGCTACATGGAAAGGAAAATTTCCGACTATGTGGTCTGTTATACCGATGGTTCCTTGTACGAAGGTCGCGCGGGTACTGGTGTTTACTGCCGTGAGCTGGAATTGGAGGAATCCTATTCGTTGGGTAGTTACTGCACCGTTTTTCAAGCTGAAATCTTTGCAATTATGTGCGGAGCTCAGTTTGCACTTCAGAAAGAACTGATAGGCAAGATTATCTACTTCTGTTCTGACAGTCAAGCCGCTATAAAAGCCCTTTGTGCGGCTAATTCTAAATCTAAAACAGTCATCCCCTACCACACCCAATTAGAAGAACTAAGCATTCTAAATGCCGTTCATCTGGTTTGGGTTCCTGGCCATTCTGGTATAACCGGAAATGAATGGGCTGATGAACTAGCAAGATCTGGAGCAGAAAAGTCGGTTTTCGGACCGGAACCTGCTTTACCAATTGCGGCATGTTAGATAAAACAAAAGATTCGATCTTGGTTTTCATCTGAACATGTACGTTATTGGGAAAATCTTGAAACTTGTCGTCAAACGAAAAGTTTCATTGTTAAGCCTTGTGAGAAGGTTGCGAAATTTCTTTGCGAAACACTCGAAGGTAAATTGCAGTATTCTTGTCAGATCACTGACTGGTCACTGCAGACTAAATTATCATATGGCTACGATTCAGCGAGCTGAATCGTTTCATTGTAATTTATGTGAATCCGACTACGGTACACCATATCACGTAATTTGCAACTGTCCTGCAGTAGCACAATTGCGTCATAGGATCTTTGGATCCTACGTCTTAAATGAATCGGATTTTAGGAAACTAAAATTACGAGACATTTTGATGTTTCTTACCGAAAGCGGTATTGAGCTATAAGCTCTTATTTATCCTGAGTATACCCCCCAGGGGGTGTACTTTTGATAACTGAACTACCAAGGATTGCAGTATCCCCTCGGGGGTACAAAAATCTCTCGGTATATATATATGTTTGTGTTTGTCCAAATTCCTCATCCACCTCTTCATATTCCTCCTGTTTTCCTTCCCATCCTCATCAGGTAAATGATGACACGGGCAAGATGGGCAAGGCACAAATCTTCCACATGATTGTGAGGAACGTGCTGCTCGAGCCTGCTGATACCTGGTACCTGTACATAAATCCTGAATCTCGGATGACCTTTATCACAATCTCGAATTTTGCAAGTTTCTAAGGAGCTCATGGATGTTTTATTATACAAATTTTCCTGATAAAATAAAGCGGATAGCATTTAAATATTCGCCATCATTAAAAACCATTTCGCCGAAGACCATTTTGCGGAACACCAATTCTCGGCTGACCATAAAGCGGAATATAGAGTTTCGCAGAATACCATTTCGCGAAAAACCTTACGCGGGATGTATCATTTTATGGAAAATCTTTTCGTAGAAAGTACTATTTCACTGGGGTGACCCAACTGAAGGAAAGTAATAGAGGTCAGTAGATCTAGGAAAATAAATAAACCTAGATAGTGATCTCTACGGGGGGCTACGGGGGAAGTAATGATCGTACCAATGCGCAGTATAGCGAACGAAGACAAAACGGATCGAAGTTGCCTGTTAGCTTTTGAGATAATCTCTTCAAAGTGCAAACGAAAGGTGAGAGCACAGTCCAGATTCACTCCCTGGTCACGAATATGATTAACCCGTTGCAGCGTATGACCCAGAATAGAGTAATTAAAGGTAATCGGGTTCAGTTTGCGGTAAAACAACATAACACTGCATTTGTTTACACTGATTGTTAACAAATTATTCGTACACCACGCCTCAAATAGGTCAACCAGCTGCTGCAATCTCAAACAGTCAAGTGTGGTTTTTATTGGCAGGCATATCTTAACATCGTCCGTGTAAAACAGACGACATCCAGCAGGTAGCAGTATAGAGAGCTCGTTGATGAATAGTGTGAAAACCAAAGGGCCCAAGTTGCTTCCTTGTGGAACCCCTGATAGATTACAAAACAGTTCCGATTCTACCGAACCGATTTTGACGCATAAACTACGGTCAATGAGATAAGACCTCATCCATCTGATAATAGCAACAGAAATTCCAAGTTTCTTCATACGATTCAACAATATCGCGTGATCAACACGATCCAAGGCAGCTTTTAAGTCTGTATATATAACATCCACTTGCGCATTTTCCTCCATGACGTTTGGGCAGAACGAGACAAACTGGGTTAGATTAGTGGCAACTGATCTTCTAGGGAAATATCCATGCTAATCAACGGATAAGTACTGCGAACTGCACTTTCGAGCAGGCATAAAGTGATGTGATACCCCGATAGTTTTCCACGTTCCTCTTATCTCCTTTATTGTGCACGGGAAACATGATAGATTTTTTCAATGATTCAGGGAATACATTCTGTCGGAGAGAAGTTTCGAATAACAACGACAGTGGGCGAACAATAGCTGCAGCACATTTCTTCAGAACACAAGAAAGAATTCCGTCAGATCCAGCAGCGAACGAATATTTGAACTTTTTGACCGCGGTTGATCATTTATATGGAATATATTCAAGTTGATTGCATCACATGAAGTATCTCTGATTGCAGAGGCAGTCTGCATTTCCGAAGCAATAGAAGTGTTAAAAGAATTCTTGAAATGTGTGAGTGGCAGTGAGTGGCAAAGAGCTCGCCTTTTTCCACGGCACACAGTGGGGCAGATTGAGCCGGCGCTCGGACAAAACCTCATAACTTCTTTCATATGCTTCGTAGAGCTTTATTGTCTTCAGCAACATTGTTTGTTATAAAATTTCGCATCTTTTTGTAAATTTTAAGTAGTTTTATTTTCATTCCTATAGATGGCGTTGAAGTCTAACTTTTTAAATAATGACTTTAGAAATATTGTGTCTTCAGAAAAGTTGTTTGTCCTGTAAAGTTACGTAAAGTTACTGAACATACCAAAATTGTAGGACTTACGGGAATCAAGTTATAAATATTTTAAATATCCAAACACCTTTTTATCAGAATGCAGTAAAAATTGGTAGTCAGACGACCTCCTATACAAATTATCACAATCTGTATATCAAGAGTAATTTAGTAATATTATTCTGGTATAGGGTATATCAACCATTTGTGGACCTTTCTATAAATTATTTTGAACTCGTAACGCTAAGCACCCAACCGATGGCACTTACAATATTAGTAACTTTCGAATAAGCCTAAATATAACAATTTATACTGCAAATCTTTAAATTTTACATATTTTTTAAAACAGATTGAAATGTCCATTTTCCTTTCATGGACCCTTGTAGTTTACAATAGAATAACGACCGAGTCCATTAAATGAATTCTAGTGTATTTTGCATGGAGAGGGTCCGCTAATGGCATTGTGAACCATATAATGGACCTTCAAACCTTCCTGCAAACACGTGTCAACATATTCGACTCAAAATAAACAAAATGGATGCTAGTTCAATCGAGTTGAAAGTCTATCCGAACATATTCTACTGCCAATTTGACTTGAAAGAGAGCTAATTGGGATATAGCTGTTAAGTGGTCGCCTTTCCAATGTCCTAAATGCCCCTTATCGACTCCAATGTATCTCATAACGATAATAAAGTTGTGTCTTATTTACACAAGCATGACTATTCAACGTACAGCAGGAATGAACTTCGCACTGGCGCGCGCATTTACTACTTTGTAGCCGAAAATACCGAAAAACATGCATTCGCAAAACTTGAATATCTCCGAACATCGCAACTAGTAGCAGCTAATTTTTTGCTTATTACTAGTTAACACCTTGAATGTTGATTTGATGGTAGTGTCAGAGCGGAAATCTGTGGAAATCCTTTTCTACACACTATTGAAAATTGACAAAAATAACAATTTTTTTTGTTCTACAGCACTTCGTCAGAACAAAACCTACTAGTAAAAAATCTGTCTTAATATCACCTAAACTATTAGTTTATAATCCCTTTAATGTGAATTGTCTTTTAAAAGTATAGAATTTTAAGCAGCATGGTAGCTAGATGCTAAAAGATTAAACGATATTTATTTTTTCATTTTCCAAATTTTTTTTACACTGTGTTTCACCTTCTTTAATGCCTATTGAAAAAACACTTATTAAAACAATTTATGCATATTTCTTATAGTTTCTATGTCTACTATACGCAGAATATTAGGTTTGACGGAATATCTCAAATAAAATTTTTGAGGTTTTGTCCGAGCTTTTTCGGGTTCTGCCCCATAGTGCGGCAGTGTTCGCACAGACGGTACCGTCATCCGGGGCGAGATACTGCCAAAAAAGCATATATTTTTGTTCTTTAGCTCAGTATACACACAATTTAGGAACTAAGTTGATTGCAAACCTGTCAATATATATTAAATTGTTCAATTAACAACTACCGTAGAGATGGTTTAGTAACAATGAAACCTAATTTTACTGGAAGTGCATGAACTTTGGCCTAATCTCACCCCTTCTAGGGGGTGACATTGCACAGTGGTCCAGGAGACAATTTTAGGCGGAAATTAAGGTTTCTAGCCTAAAATTGAGCTTCCAGACAAAACTTGTGTTCGACAAAGTTGTTGCATGCAGAAAGGCGCTCATTTGTGTGCTATCAAATTTTAGGGTGGTTCTTATTTTCAAAAAAATCGAAAATCTAACTTTTTTATTTCGAAAAATAGAAGTAAACATTGTTCGTCAAAGTTGTAGAGCTGTTAATTTTATGCAATTTAAAAAAAAAATTTTTGTTGTATCTCTGAAATTGACTGATTTGGAGCCTTTTTCCTGAATCGATTTAGGGTGACTCTTAAAAAAACGGTTTTTTCGTTGTAACTTTTTAATAGCGAAATTCTCGCAAAAGTTGTCTTCAGATGACTTTTAGAACTCTTTAAGACAAAAATTTTGCAGCATAGAGCGTGCTTATCTATTGAGCCAATCATGAGTAATTAGCATTTTTATTTATAAAATACGCCTTTTTCAAATGTTGATATCTTTAGTGGGGGCAAACGAAAAAAATATTTTTTGATGGCATTTTAAAGAACATACTTTGCTCTTTACTATATAAACGACTTGAAGATATGTTATTTTTTTATCTCGAATAAATTAAATTTGAAAACATCAAGTTTTACATATAATTCAACGCTTTTGAATCTATATTTGAACGCAAGTATGAGCTAGCGAGTACTAAATCGCATAAAGATGGGTTTTTTGGTTCAAACATTATTCCAGTGTGACAAAAAATTACCTTTCTTCACTATTTCTTTTATTGAAAACATCGGCAATGCTTCGTTTTTTAGCAACTAGTCTAGGCATCTATGTTTCGTGACTTTTTTGAACAGCGTGATTTTTTACAGAAATACCCATAAAAATTCCAAAATTATCAGAATTATCAAACACTTTTATTGATTTATTTATCTGCTTCAATTGTGGCCTGATTATTGTATGCGGTTGTTTATGCGCTTATTTACTTGAAAAGTGCTAAAGATGTCAAATACCGCAGAGAAACCATTCGTTCAGGCCTTACAGAACAATTGGGGATTAGCGGATAAGCAAACCTAGCTAGAAGGAGAAAACTCCAATTCTGGAAACATTGGCAGCCGTTTTTAAGAGACAAAAAAGTTGTTGCCAATTGGTATTGCTGACGCCAGAGGGGCATCTGCTGAATCCACCCCAAGTTCCTGGTCGAACTACCGGGAACCGCGTAGGGGCTGGGCTCTCACGACCTCTTTTCAGGCTAGCTGTGAAAAGCACGAAGGCTCTCAGAGTTGGCTCCGGGTCTACTTTTCAATCAAGGAATCAAAATCTCACCACTTACTACTCACAGAACTATTTTTATTAAAAAGTCTACAAACTCACTGTGCTCATTTTCACGTGGTCGGTCGATCATTCAGTTAACGATGACAAATTCATGACGTACTACGGCGGACTGCGAATGTTGTGTGGAATCGGAGAGCAGCTTCGTGATCCTATTGACTCAAACAACCTTTCCCAGCTGAGATTCAAGCATACGATGACTGACTTTTTGGACCAGCGTCTTACATCGGGGGTACATGGGAGGCGCATTCAGTATCTCAAATTAATTGAAATACTGAAAATCAATAGTTTCAAACATTAATACATAAACAACCGCATACAATAATCAGGCCACAATTGAGGCAGATAAATAAATCAATAAAAGTGTTTGATTTAGTAATTTTTTATGGGTATTTCTGTAAAAAATCACGCTGTTCAAAAAAGTCACGAAACATAGATGCCTAGACTAGTTGCTAAAAAACGAAGCATTGCCGATGTTTTCAATAAAAGAAATAGTGAAGAAAGGTAATTTTTTGTCACACTGGAATAATGTTTGAACCAAAAAACCCATCTTTATGCGATTTAGTACTCGCTAGCTCATACTTGCGTTCAAATATAGATTCAAAAGCGTTGAATTAAATGTAAAACTTGATGTTTTCAAATTTAATTTATTCGAGATAAAAAAATAACATATCTTCAAGTCGTTTATATAGTAAAGAGCAAAGTATGTTCTTTAAAATGCCATCAAAAAATATTTTTTTCGTTTGCCCCCACTAAAGATATCAACATTTGAAAAAGGCGTATTTTATAAATAAAAATGCTAATTACTCATGATTGGCTCAATAGATAAGCACGCTCTATGCTGCAAAATTTTTGTCTTAAAGAGTTCTAAAAGTCATCTGAAGACAACTTTTGCGAGAATTTCGCTATTAAAAAGTTACAACGAAAAAACCGTTTTTTTAAGAGTCACCCTAAATCGATTCAGGAAAAAGGCTCCAAATCAGTCAATTTCAGAGATACAACAAAAAATTTTTTTTTTAAATTGCATAAAATTAACAGCTCTACAACTTTGACGAACAATGTTTACTTCTATTTTTCGAAATAAAAAAGTTAGATTTTCGATTTTTTTGAAAATAAGAACCACCCTAAAATTTGATAGCACACAAATGAGCGCCTTTCTGCATGCAACAACTTTGTCGAACACAAGTTTTGTCTGGAAGCTCAATTTTAGGCTAGAAACCTTAATTTCCGCCTAAAATTGTCTCCTGGACCACTGTGCATTGTGCCAAAAACATAAAGTTAGGCTAAAAACCCAAACATGAACATTAGCATGTTTATAAACAATACACATAAATATCAGTATAACCCTCTAACGGGCAGCACCGTAAAAACGATGCGATCAAGCTGATGACTATTTTATCATGAAAGTACGTACAAAAAACCTTAAGTTCTGATTTTCATGCAAAAATAATTATCTGGAGGAGCGCCAGATAACAAAAAGTCCAGTTTCTCTTTTTCTTTTTTCATGTCTAACGCTCCGCCCAGATATTTTTTCAATTGAAATATATTACAAAATTAAAATAATGCATAAAATTTACTCACAGAAAAACTTTTTAGGTCTATCATTTTGTTCTAGATGTCCTTTTCCTTCAAAAGTAAAAAAGGGAATATTCGCGCAATAATTATTTTCGGAATTTTTCGAAATTTTTGATTTTGAAAACTTCTGAGTGCATGGTCAATGTTATAATATTAGTATCAAAATGTCAAGAAATCTGTTCTGAACACATTTTGGATATTGCCAATTAAAAACAAATTTCGTATGCGGCTCTGGAGCTCCAAAAGTAAAGGCCGTCTACAGACGGTCTTACCCGTTAGAGGGATAAAGTAGTTCACATGGGGCCGTCCATGAACTAAGTGGACTATTACGGGCAGGAGGTCGGCCAAAAACAACGCATCATACAAAAAGTATGAACGAAAATAACCCGGAGAGGTCTGAAATAACTAAAAATGAGTTCGTAGTCAATGGACAGCCTTTATATAGCCAGTAGCGTTTCTAGGGTTAACAAGGGGGTGATATATGAAGGGGTATATCCTAAGGGGGCATACCTATTTGATCATTTAACAAAAGTAACCATTACTTCGTTCGTGAGCCCGCGGCCGCAGAACATGTGGCCTATCCCACCCCCTCCCCCCTCCTTAAAACTGGCAGTTTATACACGGTATAATATATTCGTCTTACATTAGAGTGTTTATTCAAAGTATCTGAAATTTCCAGAGAAAAAGTAAAAATTAGTTTAAATTGTTTAGCAGACCTATGCACAGTGGTCCAATCAGCGAAATTCGTGATCGTGTGATATTGCGCCTAAACGTGAGGTTTTTCGCATATAGTATCTTTAGGAACATTTCTTGGTATAACAAGCCCCTTCTTGTGAGAGAAATCTTTAGGCGATTAATTCCCTAAACTGTTTTGTCCCTTAACTGTTTTGAAGGGCCTGTTCATGAATAACGCTTCATAGACAATTTCCATGACGAGATACAAGTATGGTGTCTTTGACAAAGTTGTTTGTATTAATATTTACTACAACTTTGCCGAAAGTACTAAACCTGTATCTCGAATATACAAGAAAATAAATCTCTTATCTCACTATTAAGGGAATTAATCACCTAAAGATTTCTCTCACAAGAAGGGGCTTGTTATACCAACAAATGTTCCTAAAGATACTATATGCGAAAAACCTCACGTTTAGGCGCAATATCACACGATCACGAATTTCGCTGATTGGACCACTGTGCTATGATGCCGTTTGCTCCAAAATGGATGATGCAATCTAATCTGTCAAAATATTGTGCTCAATAGTACCGAATGTGAGTGTGCCGGTCATTAAGACTGTCGCAGTGGCCCTTTAACCCAATGCCCTTCTGGCATACAAAAAAAAAAGAGTGTGCCGGTGTATACTGACGTATTTTTGTTCTGTATGTGAAATCCACAAATTGGATCGATCATTATGGCTTGGCACAATCTCACCCCCGTGAAGCTCGAAAAGTACAAAGTTTCGAAAAATATTATTTTCGTAATCAAAACTTATCCAACGCATAATAACCTTTCGATACCTTGTAAATGTTTGTTTATATACCTTCAAGATAGCAAGTTGATGCGATTTCTTGTTTGCGTTGGTTTATGCGGGACATTTTTTACAAGCATTATTTCAGCGTATTTTTGATCGCGAACTTTGAAACCCTGTTTAGACTAAATAATTTGCTAATATTATCTGTGTTCCATTCTAAGTTATGAAGAAATATGTTATGTTCATCATCATTTTGAATTTAGGTCGCCAGTTTCTATAGATATAATAAATTTTCACAAATAAACATGTTTGGTTTTTGGCACAATCTCACCCCGGATGGCGGTACCTAGAAACATGTTTACAGGCAGTCCTGTCTCATTTTTCTTGAAATTCACGAACGACCAGAATGACCAGAAGGATTCCTGCGCAAGTTGGATTCCATTCGTAAAGTGTTCCTTTTGTACGAGACTAGATTATAAGTTCGGTAATTGTTGCTGGCTATGTTAAACTGTCGCTTAGAGAATGGACATCGAAGCTTACTATATTTTCGTAGAGCGGAAGATCTAAGGCGCTTCAAAAATCGCAAATGAGCATCGCCCCACGCTGGTTTACGACGTGGTCTACGAGTGGGAACACAATCGGAGATCAGGTGTTTCATGCTTTGGGTGAAGTGACAAACAGCATTGTTAACATTCGCAAAACATTCGAGGCAACTCCAATCGACTCGACCGATTACTTCGGCTAAGGCAGAAAAATTTGCTCTTCGAGAGTCCAAGTCACTTGCGACGACAATATCTTCAAATTCAAAGGAGACTGGCAGGTCCACTATCACTTCAACAGCGAGATGATCAGCGACAAGTGGAACTACCGGGTCAACAACTCCATGGACTGAGCAAAACGAGGTTGCAGATTCGTTGCCCAAAACAAGATCAAGCAGGCGTGAGTTTCTGTTGACCGCCGTATTTATCTGCGTTAGACCATGCAGATAGAAACCGTCTAAAAGAGCATCGATCGCAAGCTGTCAACCACAGGCGGTGCATGCCCAGAAAAGCTCCAAACAAGACCAGATTGATTATAATCGCCGAATAATAGCGTGAAATCCGAAAGGCTGAGGTCTGAGTAAACCGCCTCGATGGAACTGATATGATCCTTAATGCTGTTCAGATCCCCTTTGCGATCTGGGGGAAGGTAGATAACTCCTACGCTCATTGTGTGACCAGGTAACTTAACTCTTATCCATTTTTGTTCGAGTGTATTGCATATGGGGGAAGGATCGCTGGAAGCACTTAGCCTCGTTGAGACCGCAATTAGCACGCCACCACCGCGTCATTTGTTGCTATTGTGTGAACTCCGATCACAACGAAATACCGTAATAATCGCCGAACAACTGCGCTGAGTAGATTTTCTCGTCGAGCCACGTTTCGGTAAGAACGATGATGTCGAAGTTTGATTCAGCCACAGCAATAGTCATCTATTTTGTTCCGCAATCCCCGTACATTTTGATAAAACACCAACAAGCCCTTTCTCACAGTGCTACGCGTGAGTGTAGTATGCTCCGTGGGAGATGGTAGAGGTGTGAAGCCGCTTGAATTTTGAGATACTTCAGGCAAAATACCGTCACCGGATGATAAGTAGTTGCCTGAGTCTGCGGGCAGGAAGACCCCTCCTCCGGTTCCAACCGCAGGACCGGGACGACGGTCACGAACGCTGGCGGTGGGAGGCTCGACTGGGTCGCACGAATGAGGGGCTTCCGAAATATTGTACACGTTGCGTCCCGGAAGAGATGATCCAGCAGCTAGGTGGTTACATCGATCGGTGTGAAAAGCTAAAATCCGAAAAGCAGTCAGGAAGCGATGGAAGTTCATAAGCATTGCGGTGCTTGCCAGATATCACGGGTTGGAAGACCCCGACCCGAAAGCCGAACCCAGGACCGAGACCACTAATAGGAACAGTGACAACGAAAGGAACGACCGGGTCGGGGAGGGGCTTCCATGATGCATCAGGTATCAGCATCTTTGGCTCGAGCAGCACGTTCCTCACAATCATGTGGAAGATTTGAAGATTTGTGCCTTTCCCATCTTGCCCATGTCATCATTTGCCTGTTGAGGACGGGAACAGGAGGAATAGGAAGGGGTGGATGAGGAATTTGGACAAACACAAACATATATATATACCGAGAGATTTCTGTACCCCCGAGGGGATACTGCAATCCTTGGTAGTTCAGTTATCAAAAGTACACCCCCTGGGGGGTATACTCATGATAAATAAGAGCTTATAGCTCAATACCGATTTCGGTAAGAAACATCAAAATGACTCGTAATTTTAGTTTCCTAAAATCCGATTCATTTAAGACGTAGGATCCAAAGATCCTATGACGCAATTGTGCTACTGCAGGACAGTTGCAAATTACATGATATAGTGTACCTTAGTCGGATTCACATAAATTACAATGAAACCATACGACATATGATAATTTAGTCTGCAGTGACCAGTCAGTGATCTGACAAGAATACTGCAATTTACCTTCGAGTGTTGTACAAGAAATTTCGCAACCTTCTCACAAGGCTTAACAATGAAACTTTTCGTTTGACGACAAGTTTCAAGATTTACCCAATAACGTACATGTTCAGATGAAAACCAAGATCGAATCTTTTGTTTTATCCAGCATGCCGCAATTGGTAAAGCAGATTCCGGTCCGAAAACCGACTTTTCTGCTCCAGATCTTATACTTATACCAGAATGGCCAGGAACCCAAACCAGATGAACGGCATTTAGAATACTTAGTTCTTCTAATTGGGTGTAACAGGCGATGACTGTTTTAGATTTAGAATTAGCCGCACAAAGGGCTTTTATAGCGGCTTGACTGTCAGAACAGAAGTAGATAATCTTGCCTATCAGTTCTTTCTGAAGTGCAAACTGAGCTCCGCACATAATTGCAAAGATTTCAGCTTGAAAAACGGTGCAGTAACTACCCAGCGAATAGGATTCCTCCAATTCCAGCTCACGGCAGTAAACCCCAGCACCCGCGCGACATTACTTACTTACTTAGGCTTGCCGTCCTAAGACAAAGCCTGTTAAACAAAGTTTCTCCATGTAACTCGGTTGAGGGCTACCGCTCTCCAATTCCTCGAACACCGGGTACTCTCCGCCAGATCTCGCTCCACCTGGTCTAACCATCTTGCTTGCTGCGCTCCTGGTCGTCTTGTTCCTACCGGATTTGAGGCGAACACCATCTTTGCAGGGTAGTTGTCCGGCATTCTTGCAACATGCCCTGCCCATCGTATCCGTCAAGCTTCAGCTACCTTCTGGATACTGGGTTCGCCATAGAGCTGTGCGAGTTCATGGTACATCCTCCGCCTCCATACTCCGTTCTCCTGTACACCGCCGAAAATCGTTCTTAGCACTCGTCGTTCGAAAACTCCGAGCACTCGCAGGTCCTCCTCGAGCATTGTCCATGTTTCATGCCCGTAGAGAACAACCGGTCTAATAAGCGTCTTATACAGGGTACACTTTGTACGGGGACTTAGTCTGCTCGACCGCAATTGCTTGTGGAGCCCATAGTAAGCACGACTTCCGCTGATAATACGCCTCCGAATCTCACGGCTGGTATCATTGTCCGCCGTTACCAGTGAGCCAAGGTAGACAAACTCATCGACTACCTCAAACTCATCGCCGTCGATCAATATACTACTGCCCAAGCGGTGCCGTTCGGCCTCGGTTCCGCTGGCCAGCATGTACTTTGTTTTAGACGTATTTACCTTTAACCCAATCTTTTCTGCTTCGCGCTTTAGTCTAGTGTACTGTTCAGCCACCGCCATAGATGTTCTGCCGATAATATCCATGTCATCGGCAAAGCAGACGAATTGATTAGATTTGTTGAATATCGTGCCCCGCGTGTTGATATCCGCTCGGTTCATAACACCTTGTAGCGCTATGTTGAACAGCAGGCATAAAAGACCATCACCTTGACGAAGCCCTCTGTGTGATTCGAATGAACTTGACAATCCACCCGAAATCCGAACACAGCACTGTGTACCATCCATCGTAGATTTAATCAGTTTGATGGGCTTCCTGGGGAAGCTGTTCTCGTCCATGATTTTCCATAGCTCTTTCCGGTCGATGGTATCATATGCGGCTTTGAAGTCAACGAATAAATGATGCGAACCCGCGTGCCCTTCGTACAAGGAACCATCGGTATAACAGACCACATAGTCGGAAATTTTCCTTTCCATGTAGCCTGACATCCACTCCTCTCTAGGAGGAAAATCACTTGAGAAAGTCCTATACGGGAAAGTACGCATGAGCGTTACATCGCTAGGAGCAAGGGCAAACTTGTCCTCAGCAACAATTTGCGACCACAATCGAGTATGACCAGTGGAACCGTCCACAGACTGCCAAAGGCCAATCGCGTGTAGTCGATAAGCGCATATTAGTGCCTCTTGCTTCAGGTGGAAGTGTAGAGGTTTAATATTGAAAATAGCTTCTAGGGCGACAGTAGGAATTGTAGTAAATGCACCAGACATGCCATTAAACACATCCTTTGAAGATGGTTTAGCTTTGTCTGGACAGTCACAACTTCCCCTCTCTGCCACCATACAAGACAACCATACGCCAGTATTGGTCTGACACTGGCCATGCACACTTTTATAATTCGGAAATCAATATTTGTGGACCAGTCAAGCTTGGAGTTGAGAATCAACCCCACGTACTTCACCTCGTTCACAACATCAACATCCGAATCGTAAAAGCGCAGAGCGCGAGCTTCATTGGTATTTCTACGACTTGAAAATAAGACGATAGATGTTTTGCTCGGATTTACCGAAAGTGCAGTTTCTCGGCACCACGTTTCCACGACGCGTAGTGCCTGCTGCATTAAGTCAAATAATGTGCTTATGCACTTTCTAACTACTAGGATGAGATAGTCATCCGCAAAACCATATGACGGATAGCCTAGACCATTGAGTTTCCTCAGAAGCCATCCGCCACAAGGTTCCATAAAAGAGGCGAGAGAACGCCACCTTGTGGACATCCACAAACACTTTGCTTCCAAATACTTGCTTGCCGTAAGGACGAAAAAAGCAATCGGTTACTAAGCGTTTGTTCTATCCACTTTATGATTATTGAGGGCACATTATGATAACGAGCAGCCTCCAAAATGAAAGCGAAAGATACGTTATTAAACGCGCCTTCAATATCCAAAAAAGGTCCTAAGCAAGATTCCTTTTGTGAAAAAGCAACCTCGATTTTATCCACATCATGTAATATAAGTGTAAGTGTAATGTAAGTGGTTGTAGATTTGCCACTTTGATAAGCATGTTGTGCTGAATGAAGAGGAACTTCTACAAAGCTTGTTTCGCGGATGTGGTGATCAACAATCCGCTCAAGTGATTTAAGCAAGAAAGACGTTAGACTGATTGGTCTAAAACTTTTTGCTTTCTCGTATGTCGCGCGTCCACCTTTAGGAATAAACTTAATGGTTATTTCACGCCATTGAGTTGCGATGTACCCAATAGCAATACTACACACAAACATCCTTCTCAGAATGTGTTTGAAGT
The DNA here is from genome assembly GCF_943734655.1 of Sabethes cyaneus. Lineage (NCBI taxonomy): Eukaryota > Metazoa > Arthropoda > Insecta > Diptera > Culicidae > Sabethes > Sabethes cyaneus. The sequence continues at coordinate 113,974,168 of NC_071355.1, forward strand.
ACTTGAATCCTTTCGGCAGTAGAATAGGGTACATTCCATCTGTTCCAGGAGATTTGTACGGAGAGAAGCTGTTCACGGCCCACTCAATCGCTTCAGTTGTGACAAGTCTCCGAGCAAAAGCTCATGAGTCTAAGCCACCTAAAACGATTTCTGGATCGTTTCAGGTTCCAGCCCGGAAAGTGACTATAAAAGAGACATTCCAGGATTTCATTGCCATTCGAACAGTTTCCCGTTTGAACTTCGAATGTTACTTATTTTTTTATTATTTATTTATTATTATTAAAGTCAACAGGTAAAACATCACCCCAATGAAAGAGCTAACTACACAACTACAGATAAATTATACTACAAGCAAATATACAACATAAATCAACATAAAACACGTCTAAAACTACACTTATTTGTTTCTCGTGATACATTAAAATTAAATACATAGTAACATGTGTTGAAAATACGAGACATACCACGTACTGGCTCATGTAAGCCATAATTTGTTCTTGCTGCAGTAACGTTGAGAAACGAATGAGATCGAAGACTACGGCGACGTATATTGATATCCAGCATGCTGAGCAGTGTAGAGGAATCAATATTACCCTGCAGAAGACCACCAATAAAACATGCTTTTGCCACATTTCGTCTCTCCTCTAGTAAATCCAAGTTGATGAGCATACAACGACTTTTATAGCTGGGTAGGTTCAATGGAGCCGTCTATCTAAGATGACGTAAAGCGAAGCGGATGAATTTTCGCTGAATAGCCTCGACGCGTTGAGTTTCATTTTGGTAATACGGGGACCAGACAACCGACGCATATTCCAGCACAGGTCGCACAATTGAGCAATATAATGTCTTTAGGCAATAGATATCCTTGAACTTTTTCGCAAAGCGAAATAAGAAGCCCAGCTGTGAAGAAGCTTTAGTCACTACGTATGAGATGTGGTCCTTGAATGTTACTTTAGTGTCCAGCAGAATTCCCAAATCCTTCGCTGTGGATTTACGGTGCAAACGTGCGCCTTCTATGACATAGTCAAAGTGAAAGAGTGAGCGTTTTCGGCCAAATGAGATTACCGAGCACTTAGATACATTTAGCGATAAACGATTGATTCGACACCATTCAGCGAAGACTTCCAACTGTTTCTGCAGAAAGACTGTGTCTTGGGGCTCCTGTATCGTATGGTAAAGTTTCAAATCGTCAGCATACGGGAGTTTCAGGCATTTTAAGATAAAGTTCACATCGTTCATGTACAGTAGGAATAAAAACGGCCCTAGGTGGCTTCCTTGTGGAACACCAGAACAAACTGGAAATGGCGATGAAATGTGATCACTGATTTTTACAGACATGCTTCGTCCGCTAAGGTATGATAGAAGCCAGAGAAGCATATGTTCATTCATGCCAAGTCGTTCAATAACCCTGATAATCTTTCGATTTTGACAGTATTTTATTAAGTCGACTTGCCTCGCCGAAACTGGACCTGTGCCAGCTCGTGCGTGCTGAAGATCGTAAAGCCTTTGCATAGGCTTTCCGGGCCTGCTTGAAAGGCTCCACGCCATTCCTGCGACATCTATTCCAGGCTCTCCTGCATCGTTTCTTTAGTTCCGCGAGATGAGAGTTCCACCATGGTGTTCCTCTAGTCGTTTTAATAGTTTTTAGCGGACAGGCTATTTCAAAAACTTCCGCAATAAAAGATGTTGTGACATCTACAGCCACATCCAAGTCGATCGATGACTCAATCGTCGGTTCGAATCCTTGAAATTTCGTCGCCAGTTCCTCCTCAAAGAGTTCCCAGTCGGAAAATCTCGGATTGCGAAATGTTGCAGCGTTCAAGAAGACACCCAAATGATCAAAATATATAAAGCAATGATCAGATATTGGTGTCTCATTTGAAACATGCCATTGTGCCAACTCATGACTGATCCTGTTAGAGCAGAGTGTTATATCTAACACTTCCTCTCTACCAGCTCGTATGAAAGTTGGACAATTGCCAATGTTGAGTATTCCAAGGTTGATACTACTCGAATATTCCGTCAAATCAGAGCCTCTCAGATTGATATCCGAGCTGCCCCAAATGATGTGATGGACATTGGCATCACTGCCTACAATGAGCGGAAGCCCATTAGATTGACAGTATCTCACCACATTTCTGAAATCGTCGCTGGGAGACGGTTCATCGTGTGGTAAGTATGCAGAACAGTAGACATAGCGCCTACGGACGTCATCCACGACGAGTTCTACTGTGACTGCACAAATATCTCGAGTAGTCAACTCAGAGATAAGGCATGCACTTATTGATCTATGCAACAATATGCATGCCTTGGGCATCAAACGAGGATTTGTCATACCAGTTTTGCTGCAGCAAATTGTAAGCGAAGCCAATTACCAATAGTGCCAGAACGCACTTGGCGTAAAACCCATAAGGGAAATTGGGCAGGAATCCTATGTTGTTCCCACGAAACGCATGGGACAACAAAGATCGACCGTACCAGCCCCGTATGCCCCGCATGGCACAGTTGGGACAAGATGCCCAAAGCACTCCGTTCGCGACTGGCATGTTTTCACCCCTCCAGCCATTCAGTCATCGGCACGGAGTCAGACCTTGACTAAGGGCTCCTGATTTGGCGACTCGCACGACAGGATCAGGTCCCGTGGCTCAATTTTTGCCTAAACATAAAATTCGGCACCAACCGCCAAAGGGCATAACTGCAGATTGTGTAAAACAGACCGATTGAGAGTCTCTTACTCTCTGCGCTAAGCCAACTGAGAAAATAACTATCTCCCGGCGTGCCCACACGCCCTCCGAAAAATCAGCGCCGAACTGCATGATTAGGTAGCCGGAAACCACACGGCGAGTGTTCCACCTTCTCTGGCTGCCGTACCCCAGCCGGCACCTCGTGGAGATAGAGATAGGAGTTAGAAAACAGAGGTGATATATTTGCACATGTTCACTCATTTGCCGGCTCCGATAAGCAGTCAGCAAGCGATGGGAGTTCATAAGCATTGCGGTACTTGCCAGATATCACGGGTTGGAAGACCCCTACCCGAAAGCCGAACCCAGGACCGAGTCCACTAACAGGAACATTGGCAACGAAAGGCACGACTGGGTCGGGGGGATGAGGGGCTTCCATGATGCATGGTGTAGCGCGTCTCGGTGGGGAACTGGGACTCTCAGTTGTGAAGTGAACCATCTTGCAGCAGAGTGAGTAGAATGACGAGCAGGGCAGTGTTTCCTATCATCAGCAGCAGGCACGACTGTGACGGGGGGATCAGGGGCATCCATAATGCCTGTTAAAGGGAGTCCCGAATCAGCAATTGAAGAGTCACTCGAGCGTATGAATGAAGTCAACATATTGTCAGAAGTGCGCGCACTCCGATCGCCACGAACTACAATCATTTTCGAAGAGTCGGTTAAACAGCTTCGGGTAGATTTATCCCCAACATCGATCCAACGTATCTGTTTTTTGGCATGTCCCGAAATAATAAGCCCGTTGGCCGGGAAGAAGCCGTTAGTGCAAGTTGCTTGAGATGTGGGTTCAATTCCATTTTGAATGACACAAACGTAGTTTCGATGAATCAGATCCTTTTGGAACCAAACGAGCGATCTCAAAAGTATCATCATCATTAAGATTGAGACAGCGAGATACTACTTTAGTAACATCAGCATTTGTTATTGCCGGTAAGAAACCAGACAAATAAGGCCACCACTTTGCTGGACGGGGGGTAAGAGTGATAGAAGCAACCGACAAATCCGTAAAGTCGATCGTGCTAGTGCCACGGTCTGCTGAATCACGTACAGCTTTATCACTATCAGCGCGCCGACGTTTAACACCCAGTTTCGGCCAGGATGTAATAGTTTCGGCCTGCTCATTTCGATTTTGCGTTAGACGATCAACTTTTTCGCTCAAAGATCCAACTGTTTCTACTAGCTGTTGGAATTGAGTCGATATGGCAACATTCATCGGCTGATTCGACACGCAATTCAATTTATCAGCCAGATAGGCACGAATGCTTCTACCGTTCAATTCTACTTTGCAGGCCGGGTAAATAAATATAGCTTTGCCCTGGGCGAACAGCTCTTTGTGTGCGCGGCCGTTAAATCAACAGTACTGCTGACCGATGTGAAAATACGAATCACAGAAGCCGCTACGCACGGGCTCCAGATCATTGATAGGTAGCTGACATTCTCCGCAGAGTTTTTTATCCATATTGCTGTCGGGTGCTTCCACTTATAACAAAAGAACCGCATTCAAAGCGCTCGTTCGTCTGCAACTATTAGCGATCAAAAACACTGTCGAATTTGGGACCACAGTCAATGATACCGATAAAACTTCACTATGAGCGGGTAGATAATTGTTCAAATAGTAGGATTCCACGAAAATTAGAATAGAAACAAGCGTTTTACATCAAAAATAATTCAAAAATTCACTTCAATAAATAATCGTTACAACGTAAACAAATAACAAGGTTGTCGTGTATGTATAGGAGCCCTCCCCCCACTATTGAAGGAGGAGGGATCATAATTCCCCTCCTAAAGAGGGGAGGGGTCTCAATTCACCATAGAAAAAAATTTGCCTGCAAAAACACCCACATGCTAAATTTGGTTCCATTTGCTTGATTAGTTCTGGAGTTATGAGGAAATTTGTAAAACTTCACTATGAGCGGGTAGATAATTGTTCAAATAGTAGGATTCCACGAAAATTAAAATAGAAACAAGCGTTTTACATCAAAAATAATTCAAAAATTCACTTTAATAAATAATCGTTACAACGTAAACAAATGACAAGGTTGTCGTGTATGTATAGGAGCCCTCCCCCCACTATTGAAGGAGGAGGGATCATAATTCCCCTCCTAAAGAGGGGAAGGGTCTCAATTCACCATAGAAAAAAATTTGCCTGCATAAAAACACACACATGCCAAATTTGGGTCCATTGGCTTGAATGGTTATGAGGAAATTTGTATTTCATTTGTATGGAAGCCCCCTCTCTTAAAGGGGAGAGGAGTCATAATTACCCTTCTAAAGGGGGGAGGGCTCTCAATTCACCATAGAAAAAATTCTTGTCTCCAAAAACTCTCACATGCCAAATTTGGTTTCATTTGCTTGATTAGTTCTCGAGTTATGCAGAAATTTGTGTTTCATTTGTATGGCAGCCCCCTCTTAGTGGGGGGAAGGGTCTCTAACCATCATAAGAACCTTCCCTGGCCCCAAGAAGCTCTATATGCAAATTTTCACGCCAATTGGTTCAGTAGTTTTCAATCCTATAAGGAACATCTCGACAGACAGACAGACAGAAATCCATTTTTTATAGAAATTACGTCAGTTTCCATCATCTAATATCCAATAAGTATTTTAATTGAGTGGGTCAGAAGGAAAGGGGTGTAAGTGACAAAAAGTAAATTTCGAGAAAATCAGGTTCAAAGTTAACATTGTCTAGAAAATTCGTCAGATTATATAATAGAAAACTAATGGCGCACTATGGTTGTGTTAGCTTTACTTTATTAAATTCTATTGAAATCTTGGAAAAGCACTTTGATTTTCGGAATTTATAAGACATTTTTGAAAATGTTATTTGCACTTACACCCCTTTCCTTCTAAGTTATGCACTTGTATCCCTTTCATTCCAAGCGATTATAAGGAATTACTACTTGGAGTGAAAAGGGGCAAGTGCAAATCTTGGAATCATATTACAATCGTCTTCATTGAAAGGTTGACTAGCGGGCAGGCAGCAGTAGTTCAGGACTTTCTCGCTACGTGGCGCTAGTGCAGAGGTAATATTCTTGTATAGGCTGTATCTTTCGCTACTGACTATTTAGAAAGTTGCAGTCTTCGGGAAGGTTGTTCAAATGACTGTCATCTCGGAAATGACACTGAAAATAGTTCAGAATATTCTCAACGTGCAGCGCTAGTGTATATGCGAACTCGTTTTATTTGCTATAGCTTATAATTCATGTAACCTAAGGTATTACTTTCTTAGGCAAAGTTGTTTGAGTAATAGCAGCTTTTCAGATGGTATAGAAAATAGTGCGGAATTGCCTCACTACGTGGCGCTACCGTATATGTAATATTACAGTATACGCTGTAACTTACGCTACTGATTACCTAGAAAGTAGTGGTCTTCGAGAAGTTTATACAAGTGATTGTCACCTTCAAGATGGTATGAAAAATAGTTCAGAATTTTGTCATCGGCGGGGCTAGTGTATATGCGTATACGTTATATATCATGATATGAGTAACTAAAAATGTTACTTTCTTCGGAAAAACGGTTTTAGTAACAGCAGCCTTTTTTCCATGTGTAGACTCATTACTGCGACCAGTATAGAGATGATCTATTGTAATATCGCCCGGGTGCTTGCTGTATGACCTGCACTGCATTTCTTTTTGCTATAACGGCTATTGAGAAAGCAATATAGTTATTAAATTTTATGCGTGCTTGTGTGTATTGGGGTTTACCCTTCCTTCAAAGCTTGATCTACTTTTCTCACTTATTCTTCGCTGCCAGCACTATCCCATATTATAGCCGTCCCTGGCGAGGACTCCCTCGTTCCTCTGACCTATAACTATAGGAGGGACTTTTGCACTGTCAAGTCAAGAGGCTTCAGTGGTAAATATATAGAAATTCAGCATGAAGGAAGGGTAAATGAGGGGCCTGAGAATAAACCCATGCTAAAGTTATTTGACATCGAATGGCTTTGATTCTACTAAGATTCGAACCCACGACCACTCGCTTGTCAAAGCCGACTCGGTAACCTTGCGGCCACAGAGCCCCCCTTGCTGATAGTAGGGAAAATAGTACAGAAGTATCTCATTGCGTGGCGACAGCGTACATGTAATTTACTTATGTGGGCTGTATCTTGCGCTACTCATAGCGCACTCATAGCGTTTCGGAAATGGAAGCATCGTTAGACATCGATTTTCCTAGAACGCTAATTGTATGCAATCCCCGATTTGCCTGATTAAAAAAATCTCATTGTTTGTTTCTCGCTACCATCCCCCCCCCCCCCCGGCAGCCATCTTAAGATCAAAATTTTGATTAAATATTTGTAATGGACTAATTCAGAACGGCTGAACCGAAGAAATAAGTTTATATGACGTAATTTGTTCAATTATTCTCGGCTATAGTGGTAGCCTGCTTAGAGCACTCTAATTTGTTATGCGAAGAATTTGATTTGTTATTAATTTTACAGAAATGAGTAAAATTTGGAAATTTTTGAAAAATTGTCAGAATAAAACAAAAAATCCGATAGAGTGCCCATTAGTAGCTCTTCGCCAGATTTTAGAACATGTTTTAACTTATCATTAATAAAAATAAGACGAATCAGAGGGGACATGTTTTGAGATAATTCATGTTTTATGCTTTTTATTTTGATTTTGCAAAGTTTTTTCTTTCAGCGTATTTTTTTCGAAAATACACTTAATTTCCTTCAACTTTTCCGTTGACGTCATTTTTAACAAATAAAGTAGTTTTCAAGATACATTTAAAAAAATTATTTATAAATACGCCTTTTTGAAAAGTTACTCCAGACGAAAATAATTATGTTTCATGGAAAATGAATCCTTGCGTAGCGTCCAACATATCAGCTAAATTTCATCCCAATAAAAAATATTCGAGACAAACCATCTGTTAGTTGAGCTGGCATTGCTCATATAGTGCACTTACACCCCTTTCCTTCCAAGCGAAAACCAACTTTTATTTTGCTGATTTTTTTCATGTTTCTAAAAACGTCATCAAACGGTAAAATTTTGACGTGAATTTTCTAGCATGCATAAAACCATGCTCAAAGTATCGTTTGCTACCATTAACTCGATTTTTTCAATTTTGTCACTTACACCCCTTTCCTTCTCACCCCCTCAATTTTTACGATATCCATGTGCATTATTTAAGCTTGTTACGGTTCTTAATTGTACAATAGGAGGTGCTTGAGCTAAAACGAAACAAATAATTAAAATAACATATTATTACAGAACAGAAGTGGAAGTCCGAACGATTCGGCGATCAAAACTGGTAACAGAGTCTTTCTTGTTTTTATTTTTCTTTCGGAAGGTTTTCGCATAAAAGCGAATAACAGCAATATAAGCAGAAAGCTCGCTACCAATCGCATAGCAGCTTTCACATGCTTTCGTGTGCATTCGTCTGACATATTTTCTTCCGGAGTGAATCCACAAATGAACGTTGTATTTTCGAACGTGGCAAAAAACAAAGGCCACTCCTCAGGTTCGCCGGTAAATATAGGCAGCTCTTTTGAGACTGCGTGACGAGCAGCGATTTGACTTTGATTAAGCACCGCAGCTCCTACTGTGGACGGATCGTCATGGTAATACGATGAGCAGAAACCTGGAACACCAACTCGTGGACGGTTTCCAAATGAAGCGAAAGCAGGTGCAGCCGAACGTCGATTCCCATCAAAGTGAGGATGTGTTGGAATGTTGGGACTGCAATTGGCCCGTAATGGAACAAAGCTTGATGTACCGGGATGCTGATTGACGGGACGATCAGAAAACGCTGATATATGCGATTGCTGGTTCGTTTGTGGAATTGTCGTATCATTAGCACAGTCACTAACTGCCATACGAGACAATGTATTAGCAGAAACGGGGGGACTATTATTCTACTAATTAAATTTAACCGAACGAATAGGCGCAGAGATGTTACTCATTCCAGCATCAACTGAAATTTTCTTAGTAAAAATTTGTGTTCAAGGGCTTCTTCCTCTTTCAAGAGCTGGATCCGAAGCTCTGGTGGTAGTTTGTATATCAAGTCCGGATCGATACTCACATCACGATCGGAAACCAGTGTGTGAGAGATTGGTGTACGTGGATGAGGTATGGGCTTTTGTTGAACCACTACTTGTGGCGTACGAGGGCGAGGGATCGGCATCTGCGGAGTTGACACTCGTTGAATAGGCATAGGTGTTGCTGACGGTCTAGGCGCTGTCATTTGCGGTGCATCTGAAGACGGTTGAGTATGCGGCCCAGCGGCAACTGCTGGCGGCAATTGTGGAGCAGGAACTGTAGCTTGATGGCATTCCTGGCAGCTCCAATCTCGATTTGCCACATCCTCGTTTACTCCGACGCATAAGAAATGAAACCACCGCTGGCAGTAGTCACAGCTTACCATTTCGAGGTTATCCGGATCTTCACAGAGCGGGCAAGATCCCTGCTCTCGTTGACGTCTTCGGTTCCTTTTTGGCATTACGGGTTAATCCAAACGAATTTTTTAAAATGTTGCGTATGCAACGAAGGAAATGATTCCGTATTTTTTAATTCGATATAGTTTTATTGAAAACGTGAAATTAAAAAATTCCTGCAACAATGATTTGTTATCTAGCTTTTTTATAATACCTGTTTTTCAATTTTATTATTTTACTTACGTTTATAAACTTTCCTTATCTTTATTTTATAGAATGGATTGATGCTTCTATTGCTTGTCGCCAAGAAATCCTCCTTTTAATAGTATTAATTAATTAAGTATTATGCTAATTCTCTATGTGAAGCGCAAACCATACTTGCAAATTAACTTAGATGTATGTCCTTTAACAATTTAAGAAGCACTTGTCCTCCAACCGTACTACCTAGCTTGTAAGTTTTATATTTTATTTAGCTGCGTACAAATTTTAGTTTAATGTAGCAATTAGGTTTTATGAAATTTTCGACGACCAAAGGAACACGTTTTAAACAACTTGTCTAACTCACTCGTAGTGACAGTTCATCGTAACGCGAAGCAAATTAATTACAAGGAACGGATGTGTTAGCGGCCAATGCGACTGTGAGTAGGTGCGACGTTAGCGAATAGCGTACGCAACAACAGGAATAACAACAATATCAACAGGAATAATTACAACAACAACAGGAATAACAGCTATATTTCTTTCGATCATCCACAACACAATAACATCAGCAATCATCGAAATCATCTTCCCCCGGATAGAGTACTACTTGCGGCTGCTAGACATCACTTTTCTGGACCACCTTTGAGACCTGCAATACAATTTCAGCGGAGAGAAACGCTCAACCCTTACACAACAGATGACGAACCGCAACGACCGATGGCATCTAATTCTTCTGCTACACATTGTATGGCTTGCCTGCAGCAACACTCGTGTTTTTGATGGAATAAGTCATAGTTCGGTAAATATGTTTGATAACCACGCTACTATTAATACTCATTCCAAACATTGCTTGGAAAATATGCCAAATAATTTAATCATTGAAACCCCATCAACTTCTTCACTTAATTATTCTACGGTAACTGAAGTTTCGGTATACTGCCAAAATCTAAACCGCATGCTCATAAAATTAATGAAATTCAAAAGAAAATCTTATGTTGCTCCTTTTCTATAATTCTTGTAACCGAAACTAGTTGGGATGATAGTGTACATAGCGAGGAAGTTTTTGGTAATAGATATAATGTCTATAGAAATGATCGTAATTATCAATTGTCTGAAATGAAATCAGGTGGCGGTGTATTAATTGCTATTCTATCAGAACTAGACTCAGACATCATAATCACTCCATCATTTACCGAATTTGAACATGTATGGGCGAAAGCACGAATAGCTGGTGAGACACATGTCTTTGCGTCCGTCTATTTTCCTCCAAACAATGCACGTAAGAAAACTATGAAAAGTTTTTTGAAGTCGCGGAAAATGTCTTATCTGAGCTCTCTCCTGAAATAAAGCTTCACATATACGGAGATTTCAACCAACGCAATCTTGACTTCATTACAGACATTGACAACGACAGCATTCTTCTCCCAGTCGTTGGTGAAAACGAAACCTTGCAATTAATATTTGACAAATCTGCCAAGGCCAACTTGGGCCTTTATCAGATTAATCACATAAAGAATAGGCAAGATTGCTACTTAGACTTATTGTTTACTAACATAGGCGAAGACTTCTGCGTAACTGAATCGCAAATTCCATTATGGAAAAACGAGGTATTTCATACCGCCATCGAATATTCGTTATTTATACATGAAAATCTGCGACCCTACGAGTGCGAATATGAAAAAGTATCGGACTTTCAGTCCGCAAATTATGGGAACATAAAACAAAGGCTTCACAATATTAATTGGCAACATGTATTTCGAAATGAAAACAATGTAGAAATGGCTGTCGAAGCCTTCTATAAGCTCATATTTGAAATATTAAAAGACGAAGTTCCTATGAAACAAAGAAGACGTCAGGCTCATTCAAAGCATCCTATATGGTACAACAGTCAAATAAAAAATATAAAAAATCGCAAGCAAAAGGCACACAAAGCATACAAAAACTATAACAATGACAATAACTTAGCAAATTATCTTGATCTCTGTGATCAACTAAACCAAGCAATAAATGTTGCCTTTGAAGAGTATATACAAAAAACCGAGCGTGAGATAAAATCAAAACCAAAAAACTTTTTCAACTATGTAAAATCAAAATTAAAATCAGAAAACTTTCCATCTAGAATGCATTTGGACGAAAAAACCACAGATAACATAGAAGAAATTTGCGACCTTTTTGCCACTTTCTTCCGAGATATCTATGGTACATTCACAGAAGAGGATCGCGATTACGGCTACTTTACACATTTTCCAGAATCCTCAAATGACGTAAACGTTAGACAAATTAGTGTATTAGAAATATTAGACGCCTTAGAAACATTAGATTCCTCCAAAGGCCCCGGACCAGACGGTTTACCTCCAGCATTCATAAGAAAACTAGCAACAGAGCTAGCTACTCCACTATTCTGGCTTTTTAATATGTCCCTTCAATCTGGAATTTTCCCAAGCATCTGGAAAAGATCTTTCTTAGTGCCTGTGTTCAAAGCTGGTAAGAAATCTGATATCCGTAATTATAGGGGTATTGCAATTATCTCTTGTATTCCAAAACTTTTTGAAGCAATTGTCAATAAGAAGGTATTCTCGCAAATAAAAAATAGAATTACTCATACACAACATGGTTTCTACAAAGGACGCTCAACCACAACAAATTTACTCGAGTTTGTTAACTTTTCGCTTAACGCAATGGATAATGGAAACTACGTTGAAGCCTTATATACCGACTTTAGTAAAGCCTTTGATCGTATTGATAAACCAATGCTTCTCTTCAAATTGCAAAAAATAGGTATACATCAAGAACTTTTGATATGGATCGAATCATATCTCACATACCGCCAGCAAATTGTTAAATTTAAAGGAAAAACATCTAAACCCATTCAAGTCACTTCTGGAGTCCCTCAAGGGTCTCATTTAGGACCGCTATTGTTTATTTTATTCGTTAATGATATCTCATTCGTTCTCAAGAATATAGAAATCCTTATATACGCCGACGATATGAAATTATACTTAGAAATAAAAAATGAGACAGATGTCAACACATTTTGTAACGAAATTCAAATTTTTTATAATTGGTGTAAGAAGAGCTTACTTCAACTAAACGTGAACAAATGTAAATCAATTAAATTCAGTAGAAAACGAAATACACCTATAACCAATTGGAGATCAAATGATAGAAAATTGTGAACGAATTAGAGATTTGGGAGTTATTCTAGACTCAAAATTAACGTTTATAGATCACTATAATACAATTACTTGTAAAGCAAGCAACATGCTCTCTTTCATAAAACGCTTTAGCTTTAATTTTCGAGACCCATACACATTAAAAACACTTTACATTTACTACGTTCGTTCAATTCTTGAGTACTGTAGCGTGGTATGGTCTCCGTTTGCCAATGCACACATAAATAGAATAGAATCAATACAAAAACAATTCTTGTTGTACGCACTCCGTAATTTAAATTGGACGAGCCTTCCTCTTCCGTCATATGACGACCGCTGCAAGCTTATAAATATCGAACCATTAAAGGCACGTCGTGAATTTGCAATGGTCTCATTTGTTAATGACATAGTCTCACAACGTATTGACTCTGCCGAACTCTTATCTAAATTAAATTTTTACGCACCTACTAGAAATTTACGTATTCGTACACTGTTTGCCACGGATCATTATCGAACTAATTATGCTAAATTCGGGCCCATAAATCAAATGATGGTGCTATACAACAAACATTGTAATTTTATTGACTTCACAATTAAAAAAACCAAATTGAAGCAATATTTTAGGACAATAAGTAATTCAAGTCAATAACAACAGAAAACTAGCAGAAACGAGCAAACATAAATAGAATATGTAATCGATTGATAACATTAGGTTAAGCTTGTATCACGGTCTACACACGATTGACTGCAAATAAATAAATAAATAAATAAATAAATAAATAAATAGAATATGCAGCAGCTTGAGACGAATTGTATCATATCAATACAAAAATCATGCGTTAATACTCAATACATTCTCGTTTAAGACGTACTCGAATTTAATTTGAGTTTACTTTTAGACGAAAAACACTTCAAGTTGATGTCTTACTTCATTATATTACACGATTCAATTCTACTCGCGCGCGATTATAATAAACAGCACATCGATTTAAAATTTACTAATAAATCGAACAAAACCGCGCAAACCGCCCGCCCGAAACAACACATCTCGCAAAGAATCGAAGGCATGATCTTGAAGATATTTGTTTATTTTTTTGTGAGAAATATTGAAAAGGAAGTATTTTTACTTGAGTTAAAAATCTTTTCTACTAAGAAAAACCCCCCGGTTTTCTTCCCCATCCCCATCTCTACTACTAACAACCTAGGACAGGACATGACACGTTGTATCGCAAAAAAGCCAATTCGCTGTCAAAAAAGAGCCAGCTTCCTGATTGGCTGATTTCATGCGTGCAACTGTAGAAACAAAAATTCACAAGGGAAGCGCAAAAGTGTTGCTGGAAACCACAGTAAACCTTGAAACAATCAAGTTTTTCACGTTACTAGGTTTTTAAGAGTTTGTTTATCGTGGCGTGTTAACATAAAACAAACTAAATCAAAACGTAAGTATTATTCGATCAGATTGGATCTATTTTTGTGTAATTAGTGATCAACTAGGACAAGTGGCTTCTATCATAAACTGCAGCTGCATTCTTGGAAACACTTTTCACAAAACAAAACAAAACAAAACAAAAACAAGAAGAAGAAGAAGTCACATGTCATGTCCTGTCCTAGCTAACAACAAGAAAATAAATTCTCTACATCTCCCAGCTAATATTGAATCTGAAACTACAGTATGTTATTGATGCCAAATCTTTAATTTAAAAAAAATCTATTATAGATTTTTCCCTATCTGCAAGATATCGCAAGACAAACCGTGCATTTAAACGCGCACACTTGCCAACAAAGCTCACGGCTCACGCATTTCCAAAAAGAACCGATCTAACCTATAAAAAATCTACAAATATCACAAACACCAAGTTATTCATTCATAGATGTTTTCGATAAACGGGCTTCAAGCGTCCCCAAACACGCTCATCTGCCATCCCAAAGATGGAGCGAGTTGAGCGAAGCAGGGAGCGAAAAACGATGCATTTGCAAGGGGTGCACACAAGCATTATTACATTACTCGTAAGTAGCAATTTATAACGTTATGAATGAATGCACAACGGTATACTTATCAAATATTTCCAATATAAGTACTTGAAGCAGATTTAACTGATTACACGGAAATATTTTTTGAGACTTCTCATTGCTCAAGAAAGGTAAAAATGTGGGTCTGTTTGGATTATGTGCAATTATTACAATGCAAAGAAAATTATTGAACACCCCCTGTAAATAAATCAAGTATACTCAGCTTATGACAGGCGTTCAAAAAATCTTTTCGTTGATCCCATCAAGAACAGCGGTCGAAATGCAATCCTTTATTATCCTGGGTTAACTGGCACTAATTTCCACCCATCACACACTAATTTCACTGCCAATACGGCTTAAAACACAAATATTTTATCACATTTTTACGGAACGAGCCAAACAGGCTCACGAAGCGATCAGTGTTCCCAAATCTCTCATCCAGTTTTTAACAAAATTGTAGAAGAAAACTGAAGTTCTCGAAATACTATGTGATTGACATTAAGGGGACATGAACAACTAAACATTTTTTAAAAAAATATTATTTTTTTTTATTTCAGATTTTGATTCCGCAATCTTTTCCGCTTATTTTGATACTAAATTTGTAATGATCCGACCACGGGAAGTTTTCGAAAAACGATCATAATACACATAAGCAATCCAGTGCGGCGTGGAACAACTTCGGCGGAATAAAACGCCGTTCCTAGAAAACCACGATTTTCTTCTTTTTCGTTTCTCTCAAGCTGTGTTTTGTTTACGAAACTGAAAAGTTATAAAAGTCTTTGCCAAGCTACTACCAACAAAACAAAAACAACTTTGTTTCAATACGTTGTGTAGTTTCTGAGAAAAAGGTACATAAAATTTAAAAATCATGGTTTTTCAGGAGCGGCGTTTTATTCCGCCGAAGTTGTTCCACGCCGCACTGGAATGCTTATGTATATGATCGTTTTTCGACCACTTCCCGTGGTCGGATCATTACAAATTTAGTATCAAAATAAGCGGAAAAGATTGCAGAATCAAAATCTGAAATAAAAAAACTATGAATTTTTCAAAATGTTTAGTCGCTCATGTCTCCTTAATAAAAGGACAGGCGTTAATAAGATAGTCCATAACCGCATATGTCGCTTGTTTACAGTATTATGTAGCAAGCAAAACGCCTGAGCCTATCAGCTGGCTTCGAGGTACGGCACTGGTTTAACATGCCAGACGTCGCATGTTCGAATATTGACTGGAAGAGGCAGTAAAAGTCAATAAGATTGTAGCACTAGTCCTACAATTGTCTTGTACACTCACAGTTGGCCACGAAGTCTGTCGTATAAAAACAGAAAATCAAAATTCCAAATCGGAATGTAGCACTTAGGCTTTAGTGTGCTTTATAGATCGGAAGTGAGGCTTGTACAATAAATTTCCAAACGATAATATCCAATTTTAGATTACAGTGGAAAGATGCTCAGAAGTCGAGCAACGAATGAATGACGATAAGAGCCAGTTTCTTTTTATGTCATTTCAATAGTCTTTACATGTCAAGACGGCGGAACTACGCAAGTTTATTTTGCTTCTTTGTCTTGAAGTAGCAGCACCCACAAGCTTACTATATGTAATGGTTGTCCGTGGCCAGCCACGTAAGGGAGGGGGAGGGTAGGTACTGGGGCAAAATGCAAGGTAGCGAAAAGACGATGAAAGAACGATGAAATGACAGCAAATAATAGACGAATAGACAGTGAAATGCCTGCGAAAAGATATGACGAAGAATTGAAGACAAGTAGGCGAAAAAAGACGACAAAAATACGGTTAAAAGACGCCAAAAACGTTACAAACAGCGACAAAATTCCCAAAAAAAGCCATACAAAACGACGAAAAGTCTGTAAATAAATGTAGCCTTTGGCTAAAGGTATAAGAAAAACAATTAAAAGTCTGCAAAGCAGTGACAGGTTATGCCAAAAAAGGCACTAATGACGATTTCATCAAACCAAAAACGCCACAAAAAGCAATAAAAAATGACAAACAACCCAAGCAACAATGTAAGTTTTATTGTACTCTTATGGCGGTCTTCATGACTAATTTTTGTTTTAAATGCCATCATAAGAGTGTAATAAAACCCAAAATGTTACTTGGAAAATCACTGAAAAGAGACAAAAAGGCGATGATAGAATACCAAATAACGAAAAACGACCAACAACCGTTAAAAGACAACAAAAAAACGAGAGGTCAACACGGTGTAGTGGTTAGCATTCACATTTCTCACGTCGAGGACTCGGGTTCAAATTCCAGTTCCACAGAAACCACGAATGACCCAAGCTATTAAAGTGACTATAATTACATTACAACAAACAAAACCCCCGAATTAATTTACCTAGCGGTGTGACCTAGCCTTTCTACTGCCGCAATAATTATTTTTTAATTCCTCAGGAACATCTATAATTAACTTGACTATATTTTTAAATATCCGTTCCTCATTTTTCAAAATCCTTATCCAGAAAAGGTAATATCTGAATTTGAAAAAATAACTGAGTAGAGAATTAGATATGAAAAACGAAAAAGAGAAATTGGACTTTTTCTTAGTTGGCGCTCTTTCAGTTAATTATTTTTGCATGAAAATCAACTAAATACTAAACTAAATAGCTTCTTTTGAATAAACTTTAATGAAAAAATAGTCATTAGCTTGATCGTATCGTTATACGACATTGCCCGTTAGATGTTTTAGGAAACGATGAGATCAAAGAAACAAAAGCAGCGCCATAAACATGCTTGAGGATGGCCATATGAACGATATAATTTTTGGCGCTTGTTATTTTTGCTGGTATGAGTGGACCCATATTTATTTATTTATTAAAACATGATACATAACATTTGATATTATCTTTTAAAGTGTCACTAGCGAAAACAAAAGCAGCGCCATAAACATGCTTGAGGATGGCCATATGAACGATATAATTTTTGGCGCTTGTTATTTTTGCTGGTATGAGTGGACCCATACTTATTTATTTATTAAAACATGGTACATAACATTTGATATTATCTTTTAAAGTGTCACTAGCGAAAACAAATCGTGCAGAATTATTAGTAACCTTTCTTCCTCTTTTTCATATAAAATTTCTAAGTTCTAGCATCTATTGATTGGAAAAGCATCTATTGATGCACAAAATTGGTTTGAAATTGGTATAAACTTATTTGGGAAAATCAACTCATTAGTATATTAGTATTTTCAATACTATACACCACAATCCCTATACGATTAAATCAAAAACTTTTCTTCACTTTTTGCTTTGCTCGTCTGATTGTGAGTAACAGCAAGTAAAGAAAATGACAATTGAAATGTTTCTCACTCTTCTTGTATTTCTATGCAAATTTCAAAACTGCAAATCGCATATACAAACATACACACATACACGCATACATACACACATACATACATACATACATGCATACATACATACATACATACATACATACATACATACATACATACATACATACATACATACATACATACATACATACATACATACATACATACATACATACGTACATACATACATACGTACATACATACATACGTACATACATACATACGTACATACATACATACACGCATGCATACATACATACACATACATAACACACGCATTGAATACAATCGACCCTAATTTATTTCGATTTTAAACATTTTAAAGGTTTAACCCATTTCCTTCCAGCGTTGCGAAAACGCAACGCACTTTCATTCGATTCTAGAGAAGGCCCGGTTTAAGATATCAACTTGGATCCTGAGAAACATTGGAAAAAAATCTAATCGACCTGTTTTTGCTCAAAGGTCAGATGTTACAGCTGTGACAAAACAACAGGTTTTGCTATTTTTCAGACAGTTAAGGAAAAATGCTCATAAAACTCGATTTTACCTATATTTACGCCTGACCTATTAATCAGTGTTAGTAAGAATCGGTTGCTTGCCAAAAAACACTTTGTTTCATAATTTTGATTATTTTTGTAATTTTAAGAAAGCCTTTAAGCATTGCGTTGCGAAAACGCAACGCTAGGAAGAAACGATATTCAAAATTTGCAACGGGAACCTTTGTTTTCGTTCGTTCGCTGTGGTGTTTCATTTGATGTCGTTGTTTTGCCTTTCTACTATATAAATATATAGTACCGTGACCGCACATAATTGCGATCAGCTCCTAATTCCGATCACTCAACCTACATGGTCAATTTTTAGAAAATTGAGCCAAAATCTGTAGTAAATGAGCACGCTTAGTTATTGTGCTATGTGTTTATGTGTCAGTTGTTGAAAAATGACTGCCTTTGGGGCACCATGCACTTCAAAATAAATTAAATTCGACCGGCAGTAGCAAAAAACGTCATCAAAATGTATTTTCTTAGCCAAAGTGCTAAGCGCTCGATCAAATTTGCTAAGATCATAGCAGCGTGAAAACATATTACCTTCTTCGGTATTCTATGATAACAAATAGACACAAGCATATGTAACCGTTCTATATCAAATTTGGCTGAAAAAATGCTGAATTTGCGGAATTTATTCCATTAAAGTGATTGATCGGAATTATGAACATAATTTTTTTTTCTGCTTCTAATTCCGATCACTATATCAAAGTATATAAACTGGCAAAATGCAAGCTAACGAAGTAGCTATTTGGATTTTAGAATTAATTGCAACATGATAACATGGTAGGATTATCGAAATTTTTTGACGTAGAACTACGTCTTACGGCAGGGTGTCAACCAAAATTTGGAGTCTAGCCACCGTCACGAAAGAATGAAAGATTTTGAACGCTAATAGCTCTTCCAATTTAAAACGGATTTTGATCATAAACGATGCAGCAATTGTATGGCTTTCTTGACAAGATTGTTTGCCAATCGCTAAATAGTGAAAATTAACGAAAGCTTTCAAGCTAAAAAATTTCCATACATTTTCCATATGATAGTCTTGCTTCCCAGGCACGGACGACCATTACACACACCAAGCTTGTGGCTGCTGCTGATTAGCATAAGCAAGCATAAGCATAAGATTCCGCCTGTGCTCCGTTATTGACCAGGATCGATGAAAATTGCAAAATGGTGCTGGAAAAAGCATGCTTAGGACAGCGCAGTTTTACTTATCGTGCAACCTTATCAGGTCCCTGCGTGCTGATCAATACCGACGCCGGCAACGTCCGAATACGGTTCCTGGTGGGATGGGAAGGAATGTTAGTCCAATACTTGTTGACCAGGGAATCTTCTGCATCTTCACATGCATCAAGCTTGTGGCTGCTGCTGATTCAAGACAAAGAAGCAAAATAAACTTGCGTGTTTTTTGCTTACTACAGAGCACAGCATAGCCTAGGTGCTACATTCTGATTTGGAATTTTGACCTTCTGTTTTTATACGACAGACTTCGCAGCCTGTAAGACTACGGGACAATTGTAGGACTAGTGCTACAAATCCTTTGACTCTTTCAGCCGAGATTCGAACATGTGACGTCTAGCTTCCCGATCAGATGATTCTAACAAAAATCTTACAGAATTGTTACTCAAGTTGATATTTCTATCAAACTTTGTTATAAATGTTTCTACTAAGTTCTGTTACTTATAAACGCAAGCAGAAGATGACTGGTAGGGGGATTGTCGTCAAACTACATAAATGCAATACATTTCAGATCCATTAGGTACGAGTTGACAATAGTTTTATAGTTTAATAGCTCATCATGACGTGATCGGAATTAGATACACCTGTGATCGGAATTAGAATCACCCCTTATAATTGATGATCGGAATTAGGTGCACTGATACATCATACTTTGATGCATTTTTTTAACTTTCGGTAAATAATTTAGGTATTTTAGTATTTTTCCATGAAACAACTGAAAATACTTGCCAAAGACACATACCGTGTAAATAATTACCAAAGCTATATTTTTCAGTAGGGACTCAAAGATGAATCATGCCTTAGGTGATCGGAATTAGGTGCTTTCACGGTATAAAGGTATAGAAATCACTTGGAAAACCGGAAATGGAAAGAAGGTCCTGCGGGCCGAATGTCATATACCATTCGACTCAGTTTCGAAAACTGGGCATTTTCTGTGTGTGTGTGTGTGTGTGTGTGTGTGTGTGTGTGTGTGTGTGTGTGTGTGTGTGTGTGTGTGTGTGTGTGTGTGTGTGTGTGTGTGTGTGTGTGTGTGTGTGTGTGTGTGTGTGTGTGTGTGTGTGTGTGTGTGTGTGTGTGTGTGTGTGTGTGTGTGTGTGTGTGTGTGTGTGTGTGTGTGTGTGTGTGTGTGTGTGTGTGTGTGTGTGTGTGTGTGTGTGTGTGTGTGTGTGTGTGTGTGTGTGTGTGTGTGTGTGTGTGTGTGTGTGTGTGTGTGTGTGTGTGTGTGTGTGTGTGCGTGTGTGTGTGTGTGTGTGTGTGTGTGTGTGTAACGCTTTCAATCTCACTCACTTTTCTCGGAGATGGTTGAACCGATTTTAATGTTCTTAGTGTCAAATGAAAGGTCTAGGTGTCCCATAGGTTGCTATTGAATTTCATACTGATCGGACTTTTAGTTCAAAAGTTATGTATAAAAATACGAAAAATATGAGACTTCATTATCTCACAGGTCCCTTAACCGATTTGAACAAAATTGATTGCATATGAAAGAGGAGTCTTGCAAACCCTTAACTTCCAAATTTCATGACGATTGGCCTTGAAGTTTGAAAGTTACATAAAGAAATGTAAAAAAATAGTATTTAAAACATATTTTTGAAACATATAAACATTAATTCAATGAAAAACATCAAACATTTTATTATTATTTGAAAATTACTGCTGAGATCTATCAAACGAAACCGAGTTATTTAAAATCGGACGGTTCATTCAAAAGTTATTCAAACTTTAACACTTGAGCACCGTATATTAAACCGTTAAAACGTGTGAAATCAAAACATATCAATCAAATGTTGATTGTATTCAATGTGTGTGATGTATGTATGTATGTATGTATGTATGTATGTATGTATGTATGTATGTATGTATGTATGTATGTATGTATGTATGTATGTATGTATGTATGTATGTATGTATGTATGTATGTATGTATGTATGTATGTATGTATGTATATATGTAGGTATGTAGGTATGTATGTATGTATGTATGTATGTATGTATGTATGTATGTATATATGTAGGTATGTATGTATGTATGTATGTACGTGTGTATGTGATGACAATTTGCAATTTTCGAATTTGCATTGAAATTCAAGAAAAGTGAGAAACATGTCAATTGTCTGAAGTTTTTGAAGCCTCTTAGTGGAATACGAACTCTGAAATTAAAGAAAAGAAAAAACTTTTACTGACTAAATTCCACTATTTAATATTCATTCGCGACAGATACGTAAACGCTTTGAAATAAGACACTGATGAAGCCTGCACGTCGTAGGCAAACTACGTATCTGTTGCAAATAAATATTAAATAGTGGGATTCAATCGAAAAGTTTTTTCTTTCTTTGATTTAAGATTTCAATTGTCATTTTCTTCACTTGCTATTACTCACAATTGTACAAGAAAAGCAAAAAGCGAAAAAAAGCAGTTAATTTAAGCATGTAGGTAAAGTGGTGTATAGGAATAAAAATACTTCAAACAAATTTTGCGCATCAATAGATGCTCTTTTCAATCATTAGATATTAGAGCTTAGAAATGTTATTTGAAAATTAGGAAGTAAACGGTGCACGGTAGTAATTTTGTAAGATTTGTTTTCGTTAGTGACATTTTAAAGGACAGATGTCTTATGTCATGTATCATGTTTTAATGAATAAATCCAAAATGACACGCGCTGGAAATCATGTCGATCATATTTTTCATTCTCAAGCATGTTTATGGCGCAACTTTTGCACTATTTTTCGACCTCTTCTTGTTTTCCTAACCCTCTAACATTGTAAAAACGATGCGATTAAGCTAATGACTATCTTTTCATGAAAGTACATTCAAAAGAAGCTCAAGTTTTGATTTTTATGCAAAAATAATTATCTGAAGGAGCACCAGCTAAGAAATTTCTCTTTTTCATATCTAATACTCTATTCAGTTATTTTTTCTAATTCAGATATGTTGCAAAATTGAAGCCAAACAAACTAATAGTAAAATTTTCAGATTAATCATTTTGTTGTATCCTTTTTCTTCAAAAGTGAAGTATAATAAGAATTTTTCTGAACTCTTGTTTTTCAACGATGCTAACTTTTGAACGCATGGTATTAATATCAAAATATCAAAACATCTGCTGTGAACACATATTTCATATTGTCAATTCAAAACAAAACAGTCTAAGTTAGTTAGATACTGATGAAGGTCACACGTCGAGACCAGGGCTTAAAAAGGGATCGCAAGTTGAATGTGACTGCCGTGAATGCGAACTTTCCGCATTCATACTCCGATTTTTGAACGATCATTTGACCGTTTTTTTAGTCCAGTCAAACTGCTGCTTGCGCTGCTGCCGTCGTACAATTCATGCGGCATCTCAGCACAAGCAAACAGTCGATCTCCCGTTTTGCTTTGCGCTTTGAGAATATAAACTGCAAACTGACTGGAAGCATACGGTGACGTATTTTTTCGTTTCTCTTTTTGTCTCCAAATCGGCTGCTCACAGTAAAAGTTTGTCACCCAGACGTCGGTCCGACGCAAGCAAAATATTCGTTTGTATTGGACGGAGTCCGACCGACTTCTTCCATGCACATGTAGTGGTTGTTTTTTTGTAGTATTGAATCATACGATTGTGCGGTTGCTTTTCGTAGCGTGGTGATTGCCAGTCATTTGACTGTTTTGCAGTCATTCGCTGCTCCAAACGGTAAAGGCAACTTGATCGAAACGAAAATGTCAAAAAGTTTTAGAAGCCGTTCGTTCTGCAGCGTGCAGTCGGCGTTTGACTGAGCAAAATGCCAGTTGTGTTATGCATAGCATTCGTATTCCACCTCTAAACGGACGGTGTGAACTTGAATGCGCGTTGGTGTGACTGCGGTAGAAAAAAAGGATCGGTCGAAGCCCTGGTCGAGACCGAAATACGTATTTATCAATAAAATACAGTAGTAGAATTAAAGGATATAAATAACTTTTTGTTTTTCTTCTTTTTTATCAATTCAAAACAAGTTTCGTATGTGGCTCTGAAGCCCGAAAGTTAAGACCGTCTGTAGACCCGTTAGAGGGTTAATTTCTAATTTTCTATATATATTCATTCAAGTCTGCAAAAATTATCTTTTGTGTTAACATTATTTTTCTGTTCTGTTCAGATGTTTCTGAGAAATTAAATAATGATTATTGTGGAAGTATAAAGGCTAGGTCACGCCGCTAGGTGGATTAATTCGGGTTTTTAGTAAACAAATGAATGTAAATCTTATCTTTCGGTTGTTCAAAATATCCCGGAAACATTATAAAAGTTTACATAACATAGAATTCGCAGCTTCAAACACTGATGGTAGATGTAGCCGTTGTGATAAGAGCGTAATAAAATCGTTAAAGTAACTTTGCCTCTGGAATATCTGGAGGAATTCAGTGACAGCAACGACTATTTCATGGACCCAAATTTAATGTTACAACCTTTCCGGAACATGTTGGTAGGCATTTAATCATCTGCGATGACATGCATTTGGCATTCAAACTGCATACTATGCGTCTAGTGCAAAGATGGTCTCCAACCCAAATGTTTCGATATCTATCATAAAACATAACATGTAATACTCTTAGTCGTTTATTTGATCTTTATTAATACTCAAAACCCCGAAAAAAATCCCAAGTTTGATTTAACGGTAAAGAAGTATGAAATATTTATATTCATAATAAGGCCATTACAAATATTTTATAAAGTTTTTGTGCTTCCGGTGTTCGGCCACTGAAGGGGGGGGGGGGGCGAAAAAAAAACAAAGCGAATTTTTTAATCGAGCAAAAAAAACTTGGGTTTAAGCATTTTTATTGAAAGTTTAAACCGAAACCATGAAAACCGAATCTATTCTTGCTTATAATATATACGTTATCATTTTCTATGCAAAAATCTACGAAAAAAAACAAAAACGAAGGAAAATTTTTTTGAACGATTTTCGGAAATTCGATTGTTTGAATTTCCATTTTTGTTTCGTGCTTTTTCTGTCTCCCGATTTTTCAAGCCAATTTCCAAGGGGGGGGGGGGGGGGTGGTGACAAAAACTTTGAAAATGATTTGCAATGGCCTAATGAAGGTATGCAAGAATGGTACTTATACCCTTAACGCCCAGCGTTGCGTTTTCGCAACATGGCGTTGCGGGACACAGGGTCAAAACTAAAAATACATGTCAGCGGCTTTTTCTTAGTTGACCTAAAAGAGAATTTTTCTGAAAGTTTCAACTTTCTATCCCTGAATTTGAATCGATCGTCCGAGGATGTTTCTTATTGAATTAATGCTTATATGCAACAAAAAGCAGTTTTAAATACATTTTTTTTTCACATTTCTTTATGTAACTTTCAAACCACAAGCCCATTCGTCATGAAATCTTGAAGTTAAGGTTTAAAAAGACTCCCCTTTCATATGCAATCAATGTTTGTTCAAACCGGTCAAGGGACCTATGAGATACTGAAGTCCCATATTTTTCGTAGTTTTATACATAACTTTTGAACTAGAAGTCCGATTAATATGAAATTAAATAGCGAACAATGGAACACCTAGACCTTTCATTTGACACTAAGATCATTAAAATCGGTCAACACACACACACACACACATACACGCACACACACACAAACACACACACACACACGCACAGAAAATGCTCAGTTTTCGAAACTGAGTCGAATGGTATATGACATTCGTTCCGCTAGGCTTTCTTTCGATTTTCGGTTTTTCGAGTGATTCCTATACCTTTATACTATATTTTCATATAGTAGAAAGGCAAAGCGACAAGAAGATGACAATAACGGCGGAAAAGTTGACGGAGTATACTTATCAAAACAAAAATAAACGAAAAATTAACGACAAAATACAAAATAAACAAACGATGAAAAGAGAAAGAATTTCTTTTTTCTTTTTTTTCCTTTTTTTCGGGTTATCCAACTGGTCGCTTAATCTATACCTATAAAAATGGATTTCTGTCTGTCTGTCCCTATGTATATTCCTTATAGAATCGAAAACTACTGAACCGATCGGCGTGAAAATTTGCATGTAGGGGTTTTTGGGGCTAAGGAAGGTTCTCTCGATGGCAAAAGACTCCTCCCTTCATTAGAGGGGGGGGGGTCTTCCACACAAATCTATGCCTATAAAAATGGATTTCTGTCTGCTCTATGTTCCTTATAGAATCTAAAACTACTGAACCGATCGGCGTGAAAATTTGCGTGTAGGGACTTTTGGCGCCAGGGAAGGTTCTTATGATGGTTAGAGATCCCTCCCCCACTAAGAGGGGGAGCTCCCATACAAATCTATACCTATAAAAATGGATTTCTGTCTGCCTGCCCGAATGTTCCTCATAGAATCGAAAACTACTGAACCGATCGGCGTGAAAATTTGCATATAGGGGTTGTTGGGGTCAGCCTCCCCCCACTAAGAGGGGGAGATCCTATACAAATGAAATACAAATTTCCTCAGAACTAATCAAGCAAATGGAACAAAATATGACATGTGGGTGTTTTTGGAGACAAGGATGTTTTCTATGGTGAATTAAAACCTCTCCCCGCTTCAGGAGGGGAAATACAAATTTTTTCATAACTCGAGAACTAATTAATCAAATGGAACCATATTTGGCATGTGGGTGTTTTTGGAGGCATGATTTTTTTTCTATGATGAATTAGGACCCCTCTCCCTTTCTAGGAGGGGGGCTCCCATACAAATGAAATACAAATTTCCTCATAACTCGAGAAGTAATCAAGCAAATGGAACTAAATTTGGCATATGGAGGGTTTTGGAGGCAGGAATTTTTTTAAGATGGTTTGAGACCTCTCACCCCTGTTGTAGGGAGATAAAGATTTCCATACAAAAAAAACAGAAATTTTTGCGTAACTCAAAAACTAATCGAGCTCGATAAATTTTAGACTTTTTCATAAAACATCCCCCCATTCATTCATCAATAACAATTCAGTGTGAGACGGCCACAGGCCGCGAGTGTTGCCGGCGACCTGCCGTCGGAAGCGCCGGCCACTGTGGGAGGCAGCCCCCGTAGAGATCACTTCTATTTAGGTTTATTTATTTTCCTAGATCTACTGACCTCTATTACATTCCTTCAGTTGGGTCACCCCTGCGAAATGGTACTTTCTACGAAAAGATTTTCCGTGAAATGGTACATCCCGCGTAAGGTTTCTCGCGAAATGGTATTCTGCGAAACTCTATATTCCGCGTTATGATCAACCGAGAATTGGTGTTCCGCAAAATGGTATTCGGCGAAATGGTTTGTAATGATGGCGAATATTTAACTGCTATCCGCTTTGTTTTATCAGACTAAGCAATGGGGGGAGTTGTTTTCTACTTTACTGTGAGGAAAATTTGTATATTAAAACACCCATGAACTCCCCAGAAACTTGCAAAACTCAGGATTGTGACAAAGGTCACCCGAGATTCAGGATTTATGTACAACACAGTTTAATTTGTGGCAATACGAATTTTGTCGGGTCAGCTAGTCTATACCTATAAAAATGGATTTCTGTCTATCTGCCCGAATGTTCCTTATAGAATCGAAAAATACTGAACCGATCGGCGTTTGCAAATGGGGGTTTTTGGGCAGGGATGCCACATATAATTCTGTGTTTTTTGTTGGAAAAATCTGACAATCTGTACGGCGAGGAAAAATATCTGTGCACAAATCTGTCCAATGCAAAACAATGAGAGTGAAAAAGATAGAGAGTCATTTTGCTGACTATTTCCGTCTCTTTCACTCTCATGTAAAAGCTCAAAAATCTGTTTAATCTGTGCAATTTGGCGAAAATCTGTATTCTATGCATACAGATTCTGTACAGGTGATTTCTTTTAAATATCTGTTAATCACAGAATAATCTGTGCATGTGGCAACCCTGTTTTTGGGGCCAAGAAAGGTTCTTATGATGGTTAGAGACCCCTCCCCCCACTAAGAGGGGGGGCTCCCATACAAATGAAACACAAATTTCTGCATAACTTGAGAACTAATCAATTTTGCACGCAAATTTTTTTTCTATGGTGAATTGAGACCCCTCCCCTCTTTAGGCGGGGAATAATGACCCCTCTCCCTTTTAAGCTCCCATACAAATGAAATACAAATTTCCTCATAACTCGAGAAGTAATCAAGCAAATGGAACCAAATTTGGCATGTGGGGGGTTTTGAAGGCAGGAATTTTTTTATGATGGTTTGAGACCCCTCACCCCTGTGGTAGGGGGATAAGGACTCTCATACAAATAGAACAGAAATTTTTGCGTAACTCAAAAACTAATCGAACTCGAGAAATTTTAGACTCTTTCATTAAACATTAGTCAATAACAATACCACCAAAAACTATCAATAGTAGTGTTTGGGAACTGGACCTTAGTTCCCGGACTGGTTCTTCCCTTGCGCGTGGACTGTATCACGGAATCCGAAAATTAGCCAAATCACAGCGCCAATCGCTGTCGCCGGGGTAAAACATGCGTGTAGTGTTGGGGGTGAAATTCACTGAAGGCACCGTTACTTCACCAGGAATTTTTCTGTCGCCAAATCAGAATAATCGCGTACAGAAAATACACTTTTATTGCTTTATAAAACTCCTACACCACAAACAACTTTATTTAAACGTAACTAGCATATATTTTCTTGTAATTATAAATTGAAAGTAATTTCAGCGTCCTCGCTGTTTCACGGCAAAAATGGCAATGGTGACCACTTTTAAGAATTTATCACAGTTCGCGCTCGTCCCTCCAATCAGCTCTAAACCGAAGTTTTACTCCACTCCGCCTCAGGTCGATTATCGTAGAGCTCCATCGGATGAGTTGATCCTCTTTCGGATAATTGCTGCCACTGGATAATTGGTGTTGCCACTGATGATGATGATGACAGTTGCCGCTTAGCGTTAAGCCCGCAACCGACAGGGTTGGGTTGAAATGGCTCGTGATTGTGATATTCACTATCGAGTTTGTGATATTCGAAGTTGCCAACAAGTAGCATTAGATGATTCAGAACGAGACGGTCACAGGCCGCGAAAGCGCCGGCCGCTGCGGGGGGGCAGCCCCCCGTAGAGATCACCTCTATCTAGATTTATTTATTTTCCTAGATCTACTGACCTCTATTAATTACCTCCAGTTGGGTCAACTCTGTGAAATGGTACATTCTACGAAAAGATTTTCCGTGCAATGGTACATCCCGCGTAAGGGTTTTCGCGAAATGGTCTTCTGCGAAACTCTATATTCCGCGTTATGGTCATCCGAGAATTGGTGTTCCGCAAAATAGTATTCGGCGAAATGGTTTGTAATGATGGCGAATATTTAAATGCTATCCGCTTTATTTTATCAGGCTAAGCATTAGGGGAGTTGTTTTCTACTTTACACTTAAGTCTTTTTTTACACGGTTTGTTTTTTTCGATTACTCTAGAACGGTGCAACTGAGGGACCATTTACAAACTACGTGACGAATGTTGGGCCTCTCACAAATGTAATGAGAAATCAATGAATGGTCCCTGAGTTGCCCCGTTCTTAATAATCGAAAAACAAACCGTGTAAAAAAAAGTACTTGAGTGTACTGTGAGGAAAATTTGTATATTAAAACACCCATGAACTCCCCAGAAACTTGCAAAACTCAATATTGTTAATATTTTTTTGAAACGATGATTCTACATGCCTACATTCTATGCCTGACCGCATTTCAAGGTCATGACTAAAGTCACGAGTTTGGTCAATATTGTGACAAAGGTCATCCGAGATTCACGATTTCCGATTCACGATAACTGTGTTGTTTAATTTGTGGAATACGAAGTTTGTCGGGTCAGCTAGTCTATACCTATAAAAATGGACTTCTATCTGTCTGTATGTCTGTCTGTCCCTATGTTCCTTATAGAATCGAAAACTACTGAACCGTTCGGCGTGAAAATTTGCATGTAGAGGTTTTTGGGACTAGGGAAGGTTCTCTCGATGGCAAAAGACCCCTTCCCCACTTAGAGGGGGGATCCCATACAAATCTATGCCTATAAAAATGGATTTCTGTCTGCTCTATGTTCCTTATAGAATCGAAAACTACTGAGCCGATCGGCGTCAAAATTTGCATGTAGGGGTTTATGGTGCCAGGGAAGGTTCTTATGATGGTTAGAGATCCTTCCCCCCATTAAGAGGGGGGGCTCCCATACAAATCTATACCTATAAAAATGGATTTCTGTCTGTCTGCCCGAATGATCCTTATAGAATCGAAAACTACTGAACCGATCGGCGTGAAAATTTGCATATAGGGGAAGAATTTTTTCTATGGTGAATTGAAACCTCTCCCCACTTTAGGAGGGAGGGCTCCTACAAATGAAATACAAATTTCCTCATAACTCGAGAACTAAATAATCAAATGGAACCATATTTGGCAGTTGGGTGTTTTTGGAAGCATGAATTTTTTCTATGATGAATTAGGACCCCATACCTTTTTAGGAGGGGGGCTCCCATACAAATGAAATACAAATTTCCTCATAACTCCAGAACTAATCAAACAAATGGAACCAAATTTAGCATGTGGGTGTTTTTGTAGGCAATTTTTTTTTCTATGGGGAATTGAGACCCCTCCTCTCTTTAGAAGGGGAATTATGACTCCTCTCCCCTTTAAGAGGGGGGGCTTCCATACAAATGAAATACGAATTTCTTCATAACTCGAGAACTAACCAAGCAAATACAGTGAGAACCCGATTTTGTCACTCCCCGATTTTATCCCTCCCGATTTTGTCACGTTCCCGGCAATAAGCAAATAATAAAACAAAGCCAAATCATTTTGGTTAAATCTAAAGCAACATTGCGCTGTTGTGTAAGTACATAAACAGTTTATAATACAACTAAAGTTTGTTTTTGAGCGTCTTAGCAGAATACGAAAATTGAGTGAACGAAAAGTCAAACAAACAATTCCTAGATTCTCATGCCTTCAACCATGTGAGATGGCAGCAGCAGAGGTGACACAATGTCAACTGTGCAACAATACCATTCACTTGCGCAAAGCAAAATGCAAAAACAAAATATCAATGCCTAATTGCTTTTATCGAAAATCTGTATTGTATTGACGAAATGAGCAGTATATATCATTGTTTAGGTTTCTATATAATTTATATGAAATCAATTAGTTCTTCGCCGGAGTAATACGCATCGTTTTGCATCTTTCGATAAATCCCTGTTGCTTATATCGCCTTATATAGTTTTGATACAAAATGAAGTGCTCAATCGGAATGTTTTTGAAAAAAAGTGTACCACTGAGAAAAAATTGCGTACGTACGGACAGTTCTCTTCGCGTCAATGGACTCTATTTAAGCTTCGGTCTGGTGTAGCAATTTTGAAAAATGTTTGCGATGGTCATGCTGAACAGTTTGGTCGTTTATACTCTGTGTCACAAAAGGTTTGCTGCAACCCTTTAAATTTGCACATTAAGCCTCGTCGCAGGCAGTTGAAAACTGTATCAAATGTTTATCATCACAAGTTTAAACGGTTCTTTCCACAAGCCATCGAAGGCCAAAAGTTGTATATAGATTGTTATCAAGCAGTGAAAAAGGCAACTGGGAGTTCATCGCCCGAAAGAATTGCTATCAACCCAACATGTAATGATTAGTTTACTTTTTCGATTATGTTACGAATAATTTCTTTTATAATAACAGTGGATGTAAGACAGAGTTGTGATAGCTCTGACAACGTGGACAACGACACATTAAATTTTGATGCAAGTCTACAGAGTCTGAACTGTACCCTCTGCTCGCTCAATCTATCGCCGGTGCAAAAGCACAGCATTCTCCGTGCTAAGAAGTACCCGTCGCAGAAACTTGCGCTGGCTTCTACACACTTAAAAAAAAGTGCCGAAGTCAGCAAAATTTTGCCGAGATTTGGACAGCCGAGCGTTCGGTAAAATTTTTTATGATGCCAAACGTTAGTAAAGATCCGTAAACGTCGATTTGCAAAACTGAAATTTTTACCGAACGCTCGGCTGACCAAATCTCGGCAAATTTTGCTGAGTTTTTTAAGTGTGTAGGGCACTAAAAAAATCATTCAACTCAGTTGTAAAAGTTGAAAGTGACTCTGTAGACGAGTTGAATACCACAGACGAAACGGAAATCGAAATCATTAATCAACTAAAGGAAAAATTTCAAATGTGCAAAAATGCTGACGAAAAAATTCAAATTTTATCTGTGCTGCCCAAATCCTGGAGTGTTTTGAAAATCCAGAGTATGCGATGCTGCTAAATCGACTCTTATCACTTTTAATCATGATTTTACCATTTTTAAATTTTTCAGTTGAATTTAAATGCTCAGAACGTTTGGTTCGAAACACGAAGCGATACGTGGAAGAGAAAGGTGTCCTATGTTCGCCAAATCCAAAAAAGGCAAGCCTTTGTCACTTGATGTGTTGTCGAAAGTGCAACCGTTCTACCGAGAACCGGATGTTAGTAAAGAATTGGCCGGAAAGAAGGAATGCATAAGCGTCCGAGAAGATGGCGTTCGTGTCTTAAAGCAGAAGCGTTTGGTTCTGGCGAATTTGAAGGAAATATATGCCCTCTTTAAAGAAAAATTCAGGCTACGATTCATCCGTTTGCGGCATATACAGTACAGGAAGGAGTTGTTGGACCTCTGAATTGTGTCATAATTTCAGACACTTTAGAGCACAACACAAATACTTTCCATGTTTTCCAGCGACACTTCATTGAATTTTTAAAGGGCAGGGTTACAAATTTGATGAAGATTATCTATTTTTCCGATGGGGCAGTATCCCAGTATAAAAACAGATTCAACAACTTGCTTAATCATAAAAAGGATTTTGGTGTTCCTGCTGAGTGGCACTACTTCGCTACAGCACATGGAAAAGGACCGAGCGACGGATTAGGAGGAACTATCAAAAGATTAGCAACACGAGCAAGTCTGCAGGGTATAGACTGTGTGCAGAATGACAAGTGGCGCTGCCAGCGGTCAACGTGTAAGTTTTTGCGTAACCATTTTTAAGGACCATATTACCGCGCATGGTAAATAGCGCAAAAAAAATGACTAAATTAATCGTATTAGCACATTGATGGTTAATTTCGAGCATGCGGGATTATTTATTATTATTTCATAAGCAAGTAAAGTAAAAAATCCTGTATTTTGTGCTTTTATCAGAATGGAAATACGTTTGCGCTATTCGGCTACCGTCAAGGAACTGACTTTTTGAAAATCGATGGTTGAAACGGAAAAGAAATATCAAGACTGACCATATCAATCCATAGCAAAATCTAGATCTAAACGGTAATAATATAATAATAAAAGTTACATTATCCGTCAATCGTCAATCATTGCGACTGCATCTATTGCACAGCTTCACATAAATTTCAACAAGATAATGATTTTGAATTCAATAAACACGCAATGGAAACGGTTAGACTTTTGTTAAATTCTATTCTTTTATGGAAAAGTGTATAAATTCCTGTACTTTTAGTAAGAATTTCGAAAGCTCAGTACTACTCACCAGTTTTAGAGTTTCATACGCGCTCTCTGAACTACAACTTTTTGGAGCAATTATTTTTTTTTATTAGTTATCTGAACCTAACCTTTAGTTACCTAAGGCCCATTTGAGTTGAAAGAACACTAATTAAGCCGACAATCATACCAGTTATACGAACAAGTTGCAGTAGAGTAGGGCTTATCTTTCTCCAAACAATGCCTGTGGTGCGTAAGTCGGGTGTTCTGAAACCTAGATTTAAACGAACAAGGACATGTACAGTTTTCTAGTAGTGAGCACTGATCGTTTTTAGAAACTGCTGTCTGTCCTTTTGTGGAGTTATTCAAATCTATGAAAATATGCATGTAGTAAACTAAACGTGATTAACGCAAAATACATGGATTGACCATCGATTTAGAATTTTATCTTGCATTTGCAATGCAAACTGAAATTAACATGGAATCATTCTGTCTGAAAATTTAATATGAAATAAAATATGTTTAATATCCAAAGTCACAAATTCGTCCTGCTAAGAGGATAATAGTACAACCATTTGTATTTATTTAAAAGTCGAAAAATTGGATGTGAGTTCGATCGGTACTTGATGCGTTGAATATGAAAATTTGCTAACTGCTAACAGCTGAGTTTCATAAAAAAAAATCAGCAGTAAAGTGTTAATTACGAAGCACATTTATAGTTTAGAGGTGAATTATCGTGTGATTTGGTTCATATAAACACAAAATTCTTGTCAGCTAAAATCAAATAAAATCAAATTGTTTTGTTCCAAAAGATTTAGGGTTAAATTTTGATGCTATTTCAACGTCTCGTACCACTTTTTACATGAAAATATTAGCTTAATCTGGATTGAGTGCCTGTTAGAGAGTTAACGATGGAAACAGCTTTCCATTCTTTTCTGAAACCGTTAAACTGAGTTAAAATGTGTATTCAGAAAATAGTTTTGTTGGGAAGCAAACTAAATTACATTTGTTGGTGTGCTTGTTTTTGAAACTGGGTTTGTAGCCAGCACAGTCTTTGCAAGAAACTTAGTTTCTAATTTTGTTCGAAAGCATAAATGTATGATTTAGGTATGGAAAAATAATATTTTTCTGGTAATTACCACTATAAAATATCATTAAAACAACCGGGTAGAACTATAACATTAAGCATCAGCGCATAAATGTCGGAATTAGAGTTCCACAAAAGCTTACAAAATCCACCACTGGTAACGCTGGTGGTCATGCAGGCTATCGCCCCGCCTTTCTGCACACTGTCTATAGCCATACAGACGCCCAAACAACTTCATGAGTGGGCGCTAAATAATTGTAATCTATGTAAATTCAGGGACTACATATAAAGTATCAAAAAAATAAGCAGAAAAGGCACAAGGAAATAATTATTTGGAGAAATGAAAATATATTAATACTGTTAATACTGATATAAACAAACTTTAGTTGTATTATATACTGTTTATGTACTTATACAACAGCGCAATGTTGCTTTAGATTAAACCAGAATGATTTGGCTTTGTTTTATTATTCGCTGATTGCTGGGAAATTTTATTTTGTTTATGATTTTACTTGAAAAATTGGGAATTGTTTGTTTCAAAACGCTATATCTCGAGAACGGGACGGAACACCTCGTGGTTTTGAGTGATTCTTATGTAAAAAAGTCTGAGGAACACGATGGTGTCGAAATTTTTGAGATCAAATTCTACTCATTGAGAGAAAAATACAAATTTAGTTTTCAGATCGAAAACAAAAGTATTTGGCAGCACTGCCGCAAAAAATAATATTTTTTTCGGATTCCTCCGACGATTTCCCATGAAAATGTAGAATACAGTTTTTTCTAAATTGAATATTTACGAAGATATAAGCAAAAGAAAATAAGCGAATTTGACGAAAAAGATGTTTTTTCTACTTAAAGGGAGGGTTCCCAAAAATCGAGGGAAAGTCCAATCGGCACCAAACTTGGGATTGGGATTTTGGGATGACCCAAAACGAACAATCTGACCGAGTTTGGTCAAATTTCGAGAAGGTCGATTACAAGTTTGTACTTTTTCTCGGTCACTTGACGTATATTATTAATATCATATATGTGGAAAGCTGGATGATGGAGTGGATTCCCAACCTGAATCCTTAAGGTCTGAAGCAAATATGGCACTTCTCAATTCAAAACAAACAAATCATCACGTGGGTTAAAGTTGGTACAGCGAAATTGATTATTACATGGAAGGATCATAATGCTGGAAGGCGACACTTATAACCCCGGAATGCGCACAAGTGCCTCTGCTTGTGGGTCCGCCCAATCCCTTTTGGCACTTCTGTAACAGCATTAGTGTGAAATTCATTTGATAATCAAATTTGGATCTACTGTAATTCTACCTACATACATAGGCAAATCCTTGAAATGATGGTGGCTTTCCCCTACTAATTTCATCATAACTCCAGAACTAATCAAGCAAATGGAACCAAATTTAGCATGTGGGTGTTGAAAACAATTTTTTTTCTCACCAGCAGGCAATTTTTAGGAAGGGAATTATATCCCCTCCCCCTTCAATAGTGGGGGGGCTCCCATACAAATGAAATACAAATATCCTCATAATTAGAGAACTAATCAAGCAAAAGGAACCAAATTTGGCATGTGGAGGGTTTTGGAAGCAGGAATTTTTTTTATGATGGTTTGAGACCAATCACCCCTGTGGTAGAGGGTTAAGGACTCTCATACAAACAAAACAGAAACTTTTGCGTAACTCAAAAACTAATCGAACTCAAGAAATTTTAGACTCTCTCATAAAACATTAATCAATAACAAGACCACCAAAAACTATCAATAGTAACATTAGATACTTCAGCGCGAGTGTTGCCGGCAACATGCCGTCGGAAGCGCCGGCCACCTCGGGGGGCAGCCCCCCGTAGAGATCACCTCTATCTTTATTTATTTATTTTCCTAGATCTACTGACCTTTATTACTTTCCTTCAGTTGGCTCACTCCTGCGAAATGGTACTTTCTACGAAAAGATTTTTCGTGATATGGTGCATCCCGCGTAAAGTTTTTTGCGAAATGGTATTCTTCGAAACTGTATATTTCGCGTTATGGTCAACCGAGAATTGGTATTCCACAAAATGGTATTCGGCGAAATGGTTTGTAATGATAGCGAATGGGGGGAGTTGTTTTATACTTTACTGTGAGGAAAATTTGTATATTAAACACCCATGAACTCCGCAGAAACTTGCAAAACTCGAGATTGCGACAAAGGTCATCCGAGATTCACGATTTATGTACAACACAGTTTAATTTGTGGTAATACGAAGTTTGTCGGGTCAGCTAGTCTACATATAATATTAGGAATACTGTTAAGTCACTAAGCACGGATCATTTGTACTTCACTTGAAGGTCAATTCCTGCATGAATTTATCAAAACATAAATTTCAAGCTCTTGACGCTTGTTTCAGACCATATAAAGCACGATTCAGACGACACACTATACCATTACTCTGCTCGTATCCCCCCGGTGGCATCATATAAATCTCCTCAGTTATTTTGCCGTTCAAAAATGCAGTTCGTACGTGTATCTGATATATGTGCAGTTTCTCTTGATTTGCAATCGCCAAGATAGTTCGGATCGTATCCAATTTGGCAACTGGAGAATTTGTTTCGGAATAGTCGAATCCAAGTTTTTGAGAAAAACCACGCGCCACGAGGCGAGCTTTGTAACGATCATCCCTTCCATCATCAGATCGCTTTATTTTGAATACCCATTTACAAGTGATCGGTCTTCTTCCTTCTGGTAGCTTGACATATGTCCAAGTATCATTTTTCACCAGCGAATTTATTTCTTCACTTATAGCTTCTTGGCATTTTGGCCAATCGGTACGCGTTTTCATGTCACCTATCGAAGTTGGCAAATTATCAACGAAACTGTCCGCGTTCAGAGCAAATCCAGTGTAATTCAAATCATAATCACTATGCCAACCTGGAGCATTACGCATTCTTTGAGGTCTTTGACTGCCGTTGAGTATTGCTTCGTCCTGAATTTCTGGCTCCCTGCATAAATCCTCAGTTGCACTGTCGAAATTGTCCTCAGTATTCTCACTGCCGGAGTCTACTTCAACGGGACCAATCGGCATGCTTTCACTGCGCGAATGCTTGTTTTGTACACACGCAATCTCGAAGTAGTCGTTTGGCGTCATCTTCCTTCGGAGCGATATGACCGAAGTTTTCCAAAAATATGACATCACGTGCTGCAACTATTTCGCTCCGCTTAGGATTCCAAATGCGATACCCGTTAGTGGTATACCCGATAAAAACCCCTCGCCATGACTTTGCATCTAGTTTCTTTCTACACTCTTCCGGTATATGCACGTATGCATCTACCCCAAAAACTCGAAGTCTATCCACATTCGGTTTAAAACCATTCCATACTACGAAAGGAGTCTGGACCATTCCATATTTCGAAACTAGTTCGAATGGTGCGGAATTAATAGCTCTAGCTGGACTGCAATTCATCAAAAACGCCGCGGTTTGAATTGCTGAACCCCAAAGTTTCTTCCAGCCTAGAACGTGCGTTCTCGACTAAGGTTCTGTTCATACGCTCAATTGTACCATTCTGTTCTGGTGAATATGGTACCGTCCATTCAATTTGTATTCCTTTTTGTTTACAAAAATCAGTAAATGTGCGGTTTTTATATTCTCCTCCATTATCACAACTGAATCGGGAAATATTTCTACCGAATTTAGCACTCGCGATGGCCTCGTACTCAAGAAATAAACGAAACAAAGTAACAAACGTCTGAATGTATAAGTTCGAGCACTCTAGAAGAACGACTATCTTTATGCGTGGTGAACGGTTCACGTGTCTGCTTACCGGTGATGCACGACTCAAAAAAGATTTCAGTTTCACACCTTTTTACGGTTTCGAAATCAGTAAATGTGCGGTTTTTATATTCTCCTCCATTATCACAACGAAATCGGGAAATATTCCTACCGAATTTAGCACTCGCGATGGCCTCGTTCTCAAGAAATAAACGAAACAAAGTAACAAACGTCTGAATGTATAAGTTCGAGCACTCTAGAAGAACGTCTATCTTTATGCATGGTGAACGGTTCACGAGTCTGCTTACCGGCGATGCACGACTCACAAAAGATTTCAGTTTCACACCTTTTTACGGTTTCGAAATCAAGGCCGTCAACCATCTCGTAACACGCAAGCTCCTTCAAGTTCTTCGCGCTTAAATGACCGTACCAACGATGCCAAAGTTCGAGCTCTTTAGGAATCCGACCGCAAAAATGCGAAGATGAATCTATGTCGCGGAAAAAATCCATTTCATACAATTTTTCCCGTCGTGTTCCGAC
Source organism: Sabethes cyaneus (assembly GCF_943734655.1). Lineage (NCBI taxonomy): Eukaryota > Metazoa > Arthropoda > Insecta > Diptera > Culicidae > Sabethes > Sabethes cyaneus. The sequence goes on from NC_071355.1 coordinate 114,012,523, forward strand.
TGCGATCACTAACTTTACCGTCAATAAACACGATTTTTGTTACGTTGTGATATATAATAAAAAGGCGTACACGTAACAACTAACTAATTACTACCCAGGTAACCAATAAGCATTAAAATAAGCAGTAAATCAGTCGTTTATTAGCATCCCTGGCGTTTTATACTGCAGGGTGTTGTTTATCAGCTTTTTGACTGCATAACTGTTGCAAATTGGCATCCAAAATTCTATTTAAATTCTTCTTGTTGGTAACTAGCTGCAAATAAGCATTGTCAGCACTATAAGAGGGCTAGCAGTAAAGTAGCCGCATATTTTGCCAAAATATACGATAGTAAGACGATGACATGTCGACGCTACCACTTATGTCGAAAATGCTTCTCCGATTGTGTAGTAGCGTTAGAGGGCCTACCCCAATAATTTTTAATCCCGCTGTTTCCATTTTTCGCACAGAAAGTAAGTTTACTCTCGATTCCGGAATATACAGTACGTTATTCAGAGTAATCGGAATGGACTCACCATTTACGATGGATGTCAGATTCACCTTGCCACAGTGCTTCGCGGTGATGCATTCTCCTATCTCCTTCCTTTGCAACAGCAATTTGAACCGGTCTCTCGATCGGAACCAAACACTCGAATAGACTCCGGTCGTTTGTCAAGTGTTCCGAAGATCCCGAATCTATGACCCAGCTCACCTGTTGTATTTGTGAAGTGTACCGTAATTGTTCACCTATGAAGCATACACCGTCTTCACTTTTTCCAAAATGCGCACTCTTTTTCATAGCATCATTTTTCTTATTTCTGAGTCTGAAATTTTATGGCCTTCTTCGTTACAGCCAAAACACCGAATCTTCTTCTTTTGTTGCAGTTGCTTCCTACCACTTGAACCGGCAAAAGCAGCATCGTCATTTTTAGACACGGAAGAATCATTGCTAGCACTATTTGCTTTATTTCGGCATCTAACAAACGACACTTCACGACTTCTATTGTTAACTTTTTTGCAGGTATAGTTTCCAATGCCGTCACAACGGTCGCATACTTCTCATCGAGTGTTAGTGTTAGTAGAAGGTGACACACTATGTCAATGTCGTCCAGCACAGCACCAGTCGGTTTGTACTCGCGACCAAAACGGTCAAACACTAAAATTTATCCTGTAGGGAACCACCATTGTATCGCAATAACACCAATGTCTTTAAATGGAAACGGCTAGCGATACTTCTTCGCTCGAAAATTTGTTGTAGTGCTAACCAAATTGCTCTCGGTGTGGGTTTATCTTGAATATATAATTCCAGTTGACTATCATGTATCCGTGCGATTCAAACGGACTTGCAGCGTCGATCCTTTCTCTTTCGTTTTTCAGCTGCGTTCTCTTTTTGCTCCTTAACGGGAATTGCATCTTCCGGCTTTGCGACATACTGATCCACTTCTTGAAGCTCCGATTCAATGCACTCTAAAAGTTCATGCTCTTCTAGCACGACTTGCAACCGGAACTTCCACGATGGATAGTTTGTACCGTCGAACTGCGGAACAAGAGCAATTTCGGCCTCCTTTTCCATTTTAGTTTTCACATTTGAACATGATCCACTCGCACTCGCGCTCGCGAATTCACTGGGCCAATACCCTTTTGAGAGGACAGTGATGACCAGCTCAAAAAGGAAAAACAACGAGTTTGCTTAAAAGTACGAGTTTAATATAGAAAGGAGGTTTTTCAGCTTCGTTGGCCCTCCAGCGAAACAGGGGGTTGGTGTAGCAGGCTTTGCAAGCCGTCACCACGAAAAATACTAAAGCACGGAAAGAAATACAGAGTTCCCACGCATCATTTATTCGTTGACTTCAAAGCCGCATATGATACCATCGACCGGAAAGAGCTATGGAAAATCATGGACGAGAACAGTTTCCCCAGGAAGCCCATCAAACTGATTAAATCTACGACGGATGGTACACAGTGCTGTGTTCGGATTTCGGGTGGATTGTCAAGTTCATTCGAATCACACAGAGGGCTTCGTCAAGGTGATGATCTTTCATGCCTGCTGTTCAACATAGCGCTACAAGGTGTTATGAACCGAACGGATATCAACACGCGGGGCACGATTTTCAACAAATCTAGTCAATTCGTCTGCTTTGCCGATGACATGGATATTATCGGCAGAACATCTGTGGCGGTGGCTAAACATTACACCAGACTAAAGCGCGACGCAGAAAAGATTGGGTTAAAGGTAAATACGTCTAAAACAAAGTACATGCTGGCCAGCGGAACCGAAGCCGAACGACACCGCTTGGGCAGTAGTATATTGATCGATGGCGATGAGTTTGAGGTAGTCCATGAATTTGTCTACCTTGGCTCACTGCTAACGGCGGACAATGATACCAGCCGTGAGATTCGGAGGCGTATTATCAGTGGAAGTCGTGCTTACTATGGGCTTCACAAGCAATTGCGGTCGAGCAGACTAAGTCCCCGTACAAAGTGCACGCTGCACAAGACGCTTATTAGACCGGTTGTTTTCTACGGGCATGAAACATGGACAATGGTCGAGGAGGACCTGCGAGTGCTCGAAGTTTTCGAACGACGAGTGCTAAGAACGATCTGCGGCGGTGTACAGGAGAACGGAGTATGGAGGCGGAGGATGTACCATGAACTCGCACAGCTCTATGGCGAACCCAGTATCCAGAAGGTGGCTAATGCTGGACGGATACGATGGGCAGGGCATGTTGCAAGAATGCCGGACAACTACCCTGCAAAGATGGTGTTCGCCTCAAATCCGGTAGGAACAAGACGACCAGGAGCACAGCGAGCAAGATGATTAGACCAGGTGAAGCGAGATCTGGCGGAGAGTACTCGGTGTCCGAGGAATTGGAGAGCGGTAGCCCTCAACCGAGTTACATGGAGAAATTTTGTTCAACAGGCTTTCTCTTAGGACGGCAAGCCACCTAAGTAAGTAAGTAAGATTTTTCAGTGATGACAATGTAAAAAGAACGAATATAATGTTTCCGTAGAGAGCCTTAGAGAGTCGCCATCTTAAACCGAAAATTCCAATCGAACGAAATCAGTTGTCAAAAGTAAGTCCAATCGAACAAGAGACTTGTCAAAACACCGATTAGAGAGCGTAGCTTTTTTGCACCAAAACTGTTCGTTTTAGATTTTTGTGCTACACCATTGCTACACTTTTTCTGCACCAGCTGCACCAGAAAAAAAGAGTGTAGCTGGCGCAGATAGGAAAACACCAGGGGGGATAGGGTTCGTAACAGGGGGAGAGGCCATAACTCCGAAATTCCCGGACGGTTATTCATCAAACTTGGCACAATTGTTCCTTGACGTAAGAGAATCAGCACTGGGGGGTTAACAAAAACGAGCTCTCCTTGATAGGGGAGAGGATCCCTAATAGGGGGGAGGCATAACTCCGAAACGCCTTGACCGTTCTTTATCAAACTTGGCACACATGTCCCTTAACATCAGGGAGTCTGAACCGGGGGTTGACAAAGGGGGATGGGAGACGATAACTCCGAAACGCACTGACTGTTCTTTATCAACCTTTCATACATGTTCCTTGATATAACGAAATCAGAACTGAAGGGGTTGATAAAAGAGGAGGTAACAGGGGAAAGACTCCGAAATGTTTGGACGGTTGACTCTTCCTTAAGTGACGGTGGGACAAAAGAGGGAGCTGATGACAAGAGGTTGCTGACAGGAAGGGGGGAGTAACGCCCACATGACTATAACAATTTATCCGTAGAACAGAAAAAATCAGAACCAGAAACACTAAACGGCAATGCTCGCAGCTGTAGATTTGTAGATCAAGTGTAATTATTCGCCGAATCAAAGTGACCCGTATTCGACAATTAGTTTTAAGTGTGTAACAGGTCCGCCTTTTCGCTGATTTCGGAGTCAGCCGCCCCAGTAGAAAAATACTCAAAGAAACTAACAAGAAACGCAAACCGAACACATGAAGAATCCCTTTCAACCCGACTGCATGGAGGTTCGACGCATGAACTTAAATGCTCGTTTCTATCGTACTACTGCAGTATATTCTCGACGTTAACAATATCAGTTGATACACTACTGGCATTTTGTGTTTCCACATATCCACATAGATTTATTCTTTCCACTTGCCTAGGCCTAATCATTTCTATTTTCTAATCTTTCCCATTCATTCCCTACTCGCTAGCGGTGTGTGCAAAAAAAGAACGTTCGTTCACTGTGCGGTGCGGTGGGTTGCTACCAACCGGCTGCTGTTGGTTTGGTTAGGATCTCGGCCCTATTCCAGTCACATGCGCATGGACAATTTACAAAAATAAATGTACTCACTCAATACCCGGGGTTTACATGAGATTTACCGTTGCTGCTGGAGGTCGGTGAGGTTTAACAACAAAATGGCGGGGCCGCCATCGCTATCCTGGGCAATACGCAATCTATCTGATCCGCGCCACTTACTTACTTACTTAATTGGCCTAACGTCTTATGACAAGGCCTGCGCAGTATAATTTCTCCATCTGTTTCGGTCCATGGCAACTGATCTCCAGTTCCGCGGGCACCCAGTGCTCGCCAGATCTCGCTCCACCTGGTCTTGCCACCTCGCTCGCTGTGCCCCTCTTCGTCTTGTTCCTACCGGATTTGATGCGAGAACCATTTTTGCAGGATAGTTGTCCGGCATTCTAGCAACATGTCCTGCCCAACGTATCCGTCCAGCTTTAACCACTTTCTGAATACTTGGTTCGCCGTAGAGACGCGCGAGCTCGTGGTTCATTCTTCGCCTCCATACACCGTTCTCTTGCACTCCGCCAAAGATGGTTCTTAGAACCCGCCGATCGAAAACTCCGAGTGCTCGTAGGTCCTCTTCTAGCAATGTCCACGTTTCGTGCCCGTAGAGGACAACCGGTCTAATTAGCGTTTTGTACAGTGTGCACTTTGTACGGGGGCTCAGATTGGTCGACCGCAAGTGTTTGTGGAGTCCGTAGTAGGCCCGACTTCCGCTGATAATACGTCTTTTAATCTCACGGCTGGTATTGTTGTCCTCTGTTGCCAGCGAGCCAAGGTATACGAACTCGTCGACTACCTCGAACTCATCCCCGTCGATTACCACGGTGCTGCCCAAGCGAGCCCTGTCGCGCTCGGTCCCGCCCGCCAGCATATACTTCGTTTTAGACGTATTTATCTGCAATCCAATCTTCTCTGCTTCGCGTTTCAGTCTGGTGTACTGATCTTCCACCGCCTCAAATGTTCTGCCGACAGCATCCACGTCGTCAGCAAAGCAGATAAATTGACTGGATTTATTGAAAATCGTGCCCCGCATTTCGATCGCCGCTCGCCTTATAACACCTTCAAGCGCAATGTTGAATAGCAGGCAGGAAAGACCATCTCCTTGTCGAAGTCCCCTGCGAGATTCGAATGGGTCCGACAATCCACCCGAGATTCTCACACAGCACTGGATCCCATCCATCGTAGCCATGATAAGTCTAGTAAGCTTACCCGGAAAGCCGTTTTCGTCCAAAATTTTCCATAGCTCTTGTCGGTTTACGCTATCATATGCGGCTTTGAAATCGATGAACAGGTGGTGCGTGGGGACTCGGAATTCGCGGCACTTCTGGAGGATCTGCCGCAGGGTGAAGATTTGGTCTGTTGTAGACCGACCCTCCATGAAGCCGGCCTGGTAACTTCCCACAAATCTATTGGCTATTGGCGATAGTCGATGAAAGAGGACTTGGGACAGCACTTTGTAGGCGGCATTCAGGATAGTGATGGCTCGGTAGTTCTCACAATCCAGCTTATCACCTTTCTTGTAGATAGGGCAGATAACCCCGTCTTTCCACTCCTCCGGTAGTCGTTCCGTATCCCAAATCTTGACAATCAATTGATGCAGACAGCCGGCCAACTTGTCCGGGCCCATTTTAATAAGTTCCGCTCCAATGCCATCCTTTCCCGCTGCTTTGTTGTTCTTCAGCCGCTGGATGGCTTCTTTAACTTCCCTTATCGATGAGGGTGGCACATCTTCGTCGCTTGCTGAACCAATGTGGTCACTTCCTCCGCTATCATGGTCTTCCGCCTGCACGCCATTCAGGTGTTCATCGTAGTGCTGCTTCCACCTTTCGATCACCGCACGGTCATCAGTCAAGATACCTCCATCTTTATCTCTGCACATTTCGGCCCGCGGCACGAAGCCTTTGCGAGATCCGTTGAGTTTCTGATAGAACTTCCGTGTGTCGTGAAAGCGGTACAGCTGTTCGAGTTCTTCGCACTCCTTCTCCTCTTGGTGGCGCTTCTTTTCCTTGAAGAGTCGGGTTTGCTGCCTCCGCTTCTGTTTGTATCGCTCCACATTCTGACGGGTGGCTCTACGCAGCATTTGTACCCGCGCTGCGTTCTTCTCATCCAATATCTGCTGGCATTCCTCGTCAAACCATTCGTTACGTCGATTCGGTGCCACACTGCCTAGGACGTTCTCCGCTACGCTGTTAATGGCTGTTTTCACGGCATTCCAACAGTCTTCAAGAGGGGCTTCATCCAGCTCTCCCTCTTCCGGCAGCGCGGTTTCGAGAGATAACGCGTAGTTTTCGGCGACCTCTGGTTGCTTCAGTCGCGCTAGATTATACCGTGGCGGGCGGCGGTATCGTATGTTGTTCACAACAGATAGTTTTTGACGTATCCTTACCATCACTAGGTAGTGGTCCGAATCAATGTTAGCGCCCGGATAGGTTCTGACGTCGATAATGTCTGAAAAGTGCCGACCATCTATCAGAACGTGGTCGATTTGTGATTCTGTCTGGTTGGGTGATCTCCAGGTGTACCGATGGTAGAGGTTATGCTGGAAGAAGGTACTACGTATGGCCATGTTCTTGGAGGCGGCGAAGTCGACAAGTCTTAGGCCGTTTTCGTTCGTTTGCGGGTGAGCGCTGAACCGTCCAATCACCGGTTTGAATTCCTCCTCCTGACCAACCTGAGCATTACAGTCCCCGATGATAATTTTGACATCATGTCTTGGGCAGCGGTCGTATTCACGCTCCAACTGCGCGTAGAATTCGTCTTTGTCATCATCGGTACTTCCGAGGTGAGGGCTGTGCACGTTAATTATGCTTATATTGAAGAATCGGCCCTTGATTCTTAATCTGCACATTCGGGGGTTGATCGGCCACCACCCGATCACCCGCTTCTGCATCTCGCCCATCACTATAAAAGCTGTGCCCAGCTCGTGTGTATTGCCGCAGCTCTGGTAGATGGTATGACCATCTCTATACGTACGTACCATCGTTCCTTTCCAGCATACCTCCTGCAGCGCTACGATGTCGAACTTGCGGCTCTTCACTTCTTTAGAAAGCACGTGGGTACTTCCGAGGAAATTTAGAGACCGACAGTTCCATGTTCCTAATTTCCAATCGTTAGTCCGTTTTCGTCGCCTGGGTCTTTGCCGATTGTTCCGATTAGAGTTATTATTATTACTTACGGAGTCCATTGCTTTGGTTTTTTTAGTGGTTCAGGCTTGCAAAGCCCGCAACCAACCCCACAGTATCGCCGGAGGGCCAACGTAGCTCGAAGGAGCCCTCCTCCCCTGTCAGCATACGACCTTGGTTTCCACCGGGGTTGGTTACCCGATCTCCACCCGAGGTTGCTCGTATCCCGGCTGGTACCACGAGGAGGTTGGGGTAGGAGTTGCTAGGTAAGAGGCTGTGAACCACTGTGGGGTCTATTTTATGCCCAGTGCACAAGGCACCGATGGTACGCATTACCTAGCCATTTACCAGCGCGCCACGCGGATCCCGAATTTCACTCCTGCTGTTAACAAAGCACGGTTTGTGCGAAACTGGCTGCTTTATTCGACGCTAGTAGTCTATCCACTCGATGCTAGTTGCTTGGTGTTGGATGCTGTCGATTGTTGTTCGGCCAGCCTATCCCGTACAGGACGCAAATTGACGGCGCTACCCTCGTCCGGCATTGTAGCGGGCCGGGAAACCTTGAAGCTGACGGTGGGGTCAGGAGCAGTCGATGACAATGTTGCAGGGTGTCGATGACGTGTTCCGTGGCGAATCTATCATCCGAAATTTAAAAGAAACCCACACGCAATTTTACGCACACCGCCTTTTGGTAAAAATAGGTGCCCTACCTCTCGCAGCACACTTGCAGGCACGAACTGCGGTCGCACACGGGTAGCACTTTTAAAAAGAGAAACGTTCTATCACTGCCTATCTATGGGAAAGGGAAAAACTGCTTATCTGGCTAGAAAAAGAATCTCCATGTGTTTCACTACACTCTAAAAAATCGTCAGGTCGCATCCACGTGAAAAATCATGTAAACTTCTGTACAGCAACTTACATGTACTAGTTAATGGGAAAGTTGATAAAATTTACCGGGATTGCACGTAAGCTGGTTAGTATGTGTGCAAGTTACCAACAATCCATGTGAATGTTACATGAAAAGTGTGATGGATGAGAATTACCTATGTTTTCACGTAAACTTGACGTGCCGATTTTTTTGAGTGTACCTTTACTTCCAATCACGTCGCGAGTCGAAATTACGGACACTCCTGCCTCTTCCACGGATCAGATTAAAGTGAAATATCAGGGCAAAGTGATCCTCAAATAACCGTCCTTGATCGAAACCTGCCTAACGAAATTCTTTATCACTGTGTTCGAAAGTACGAAGTTGCATTTTCGTTTAAAGTGATCTTCTTCTAGCGCACGGCTTACATCTTGCCAACCCGATTAACCCCCCAAGGTTAGAGAGCAAAGTGAAACACTCTCCCGACTGCGGGTGGGTCATCAGCCTTTATCAACAGGTCAACCTCCTCGATCGAGTTAGCGATGATAGGTAAATTAGGCAATGTAAGCGAGCGTCTGGGATATCATTCTGATAGCAGCACGTATGCAAATTTGATTTGATTTTGTGAGTCGGCGCGCGGTATAGCCAACCACAGATTTTTATTGAAAATTTACTTGGAAAAGTATCGATATGGAAAATGAATTAATATTTAAATTTACAAATAATACTAACAATACTAATTATTGAATTTTGGCAAATATTAAATTAATTCTAATTACTATATATGTGTGAGTTCGTTACAAGTGTTGCTGCCCAACTCTACTTGAGCCACAGGGGCAATCATTCAAACAGTGTGGAGTTGAACTGAGAAAACCCTGTTTTTGACATGGTCAACTTTATGTGGCATGTTCCAGAGTGGGCTCGGCCAATAATTTGTGCATACTTGCTCCTGGTGGTGAAATTAAAAACATTGTTTACGAACAAGTTTTGTCTTAAAGCGAGATGAAAGGAATAAGAGGTTTTTTGTATCCATGTATCCAAGAAACACTATTGCACCTTCTACTTTTTTTGAAAAGTACAATAACAAAACATATATAACAAGTAACAATAACAACAAATAACAAATAGGATAAATATATTTGTTTCTCTTTCTTTATAGGGTTTTATAGGGATTTCCGTAAAGAAAACAGATGTGTAAGTGGCCGGGTAGACAAAAGAGGCGGAGCTAACAAATGGCGAGGAACGCCCAAAAGAGGAACAAGCGTTATATTTTTGCATTATAAGCATTTCGGTTACAATAACTGATGTACAAGTGACTGTGAGACAAAGGCGCCCCTAGTAAGATCGGGTACTCAGCTAGTATATATATAAAAGTGAGCGTGAATATGTTTGTATGTTCCACCATAACCCCAGAACGCGTTGACCGATCTCCACCAAACTTGGCACGCATGTTCCTTGATATAAGAAAATCAGCACTGGGGGGTTGACAAAAGAGGGGGGTTCATAACAGGAGGGGAGCCCTTAAGTTCGAAACACCTTGACCGTTCTTCATCAAACTTGGCACACATGTTCCTTGACATAAGAGAATCAGCACTGGGGGTCAACAAAAAAGGGGGGAAGGTTCCCTATTAGGTGGGGGAGGGTCCCTAATAGGGGAGAGGCCATAACTCCGAAGCGGCTTGACCGTTCTTCATCAAATTTGGCACACATGTTCCTTGACTTAAGAGGGGGACCAAACTGTTTGGACGGTTCTCCCATAAGTGACGGTAGGACAAAAGGAGGAGCTGATGACCGGAGGTTGCTGACGAGAAGGGGGAGTAACACCCATGTGACTGTAACAATTTATCCGTACAATAGAAAAAATCGGAATACGAAACACTAAACTGCAATGCCCGCAGCTGTAGATTTGTCAAGTGTAATTATGCACCGAATTAAAGTGCCCTGTATAAAAAGTGTTCGATCTTTAGTGCTAATTGTTGTTGGCCGACTCTGTTTGAGTCACAGGGACAATCATTCATACAGCGTGGAGTTCATCTGAGAACACCATATGTTTCCCATGGTAAATTTTATGTGGCATGCTCCAAAGTGGGCTTAGCCAATAATTTGTGCATACTTGCTCCATGTGGTGACACTAAAAGCTGAGATGAAAGGAATGACAGGTTTGTTGTATTCATGGAAGAAACACTGTTGCACTTTCTACTTTTTTTATTAGGATAGCATGTAATACTAAACTAATAAATAAATAAAATGCTGTATTTAGAAAAGTACAATAACAAAACTATTCATTTCCTATAGGTGAAGTGGCCATTGTTAAAAGCGGAAGGTGCAAATAGGGAAAATGTCTTTGTTTCTCTTTCTTTATAAGGTTTTATAGGGACTTCCGTAAAGAAAGCAGATGTGCAGGTGGCCGGGTAGACAAAAGAGGGGGAGCTGACAAATGGGGAGGAACGACCGAAAGAGGAACAAGCGTTGTATTTTTGCATTATAAGCATTTCTGTTACAATAACCGATGTCCAAATAGCTGTGAGACAAAGGTTTCCCGAGTAAGATCGGGCACTCAGCTAGTCTATACCTATAAAAAAGGATTTCTGTCTGTCTGTCTGTCCCTATGTTCGTTATAGAATCGAAAACTACTGAACCGATCGGCGTGAAAATTTGCATGTAGGAGTTTTTGGGGCTACGGAAGGTTCTCTCGATGGCAAAACACTCCTCCCTCTACTAAGAGGGGGGGGGCTCCCACACAAATCTATGCCTATAAAAATGGATTTCTGTCTGCTCTATGTTCCTTATAGAATCGAAAACTACTGAACCGATCCGAGTGAAAATTTGCATGTAGTGGTTTTTGGTGCCAGGGAAGGTTCTTATGATGGTTAGAGATTCCTCCTCCCACTAAGAGGGGGGGGGGCTCCCATACAAATCTATACCTATAAAAATAGATTTCTGTCTGTCTGTCCGTATGTTCCTTATAGAATCGAAAACTACTGAACCGATCGACGTGAAAATTTGCATATAGGGGTTTTTGGGGCCAGGGAAGGTTCTTATGATGGTTAGAGACCCCTCCCCCCACTAAGAGGGGAGGGGTTCCCATACAAATGAAACACATATTTCTGCATAACTCGAAAACTAATCAAGCAATTGGAACAAAATTTTACGTGTGGGTGTTTTTGGAGATACGAGTTTTTTCTATGGTGAATTGAGACCCCTTCCCTCTTTAGGAGGGGAATAATGACCCTTGGGGCTTCCATACCAATGAAATACAAATTTCCTCATAACTCAAGAACTAATCAAGCAACTGGAACAAAATTTGACATTTGAGTGTTTTAGGAGACAAGAATTTTTTCTAAGGAGAATTGAAACCTCTCCGCACTTTGGGAGGGAGAGGACAAATTAAATACAAATTTCCTCATAACTCGAGAACTAATTAATCATATGGAACCATATTTGGCATGTGGGTGTTTTTGGAGGCATGAATATTTTCTATGATGAATTAGGACCCCTTACGTTTTTAGGAGGGGGGGCTTCCATGCAAATGAAATACAAATTTCCTCATAACTCGAGAACTAATCAAGCAAATGGAACCCAATTTGGCATGTGGGGGGTTTTTGAGGCAGGAATTTTTTTAATGATGGTTTGAGACCAATCACCCCTGTGGTAGAGGGTTAAGGACTCTCATACAAACAAAACAGAAACTTTTGCGTAACTCAAAAACTAATCGAACTCAAGAAATTTTAGACTCTCTAATAAAACATTAATCAATAACAAGACCACCAAAAACTATCTATAGTAACATTAGATAATTCAGTGCGAGACGGCCACAGGCCGCGAGTGTTGCCGGCGACCTACCGTCGGAAGCGCCGGCCACTGCGGGGGGCAGCCCCCCGTAGAGATCACCTCTATCTAGATTTATTTATTTTCCTAGATCTACTGACCTTTATTACTTTCCTTCAGTTGGGTCACCCCTGCGAAATGGTACTTTCTATGAAAACATTTTCCGTGAAATGGTACATCCCGCATAAAGTTTTTCGCGAAATGGTATTCTGCGAAACTCTATATTCCGCGTTATGGTCAACCGAGAATTGGTGTTCCGCAAAATGGTATTCGGCAAAATGGTTTGTAATGATGGCGAATATTAAAATGCTATCCGCTTTATTTTATCAGGCTAAGCAATGGGGGGACTTGTTTTCTACTTTACTGGAACATTTGTGTATTAAATCACCCATGAACTCCCCAGAAACTTGCAAAACTCGAGATTGTGACAAAGGTCATCCAAGAGTCATGATTAATGTACAATACAGTTTAATTTGTGACAATACGAAGTTTGTCGGGTCAGCTAGTTCCTAATAAAAACAACGTGTCGAAATCGAAAATATTGATTACACGTTGCGGGAAACTGCAAAACTCGCACTGATTGACTTGAACATGCAAACTAAAATTGTTTTTTACTATTTTTAACTTTACTCTATCCTACAAATTTAAGGTGAAACGGTGCTGAATCCCAACAGGGCCGGATCGATGGTACCCATTTTTTCGACTATAGGATATGAAACATAATTTCTATGGCAGTTCACACATAAATATAATTTCTAAATCATATACCTTTTATGGGCTGCCTCATAATAAATGAGAAATTTCTTTTGATACATATTTATTTCACAGGTCTGCAAAAATAAAAAATTTCCGGATGCATGAGATATTTTAAGTGAATTGTGTTTTTTGGTACTGAATCCAAAACTGATTTCTGTTTTTCTCCATCACGTACAGATTTTTTGCAAATTATGCTTCTTATATGGATAAGTCAAAAATTAGATGGAAAAAATATTATCACAGATTCATAATAAAAAACCTAAATAAGAACTATTTTTATTATTTTTGTGAATTTTTACTTAATAAATACAGGAAAAATGCTATTGGACTGAAATATTTTATCTTCACTATTTTTTTTCTCTTCAACACAGGGTTACTGTACTCAGCTGCGCTCACTTACGCACATTCAACATTCAGAAGCAAAATCTGTAAAAAAATGTATGAGGCATTTGTAAAGCTAAATGTAATCTACAATTTTGTTGAATAGAGCAGTGTATTATTTTTTCCATTTATAATAGAAACGGCATTTAGACCATGCTATATAAATAGAACGTTTGTTTGTGCTAAGGATAAAGTTGCAACACTATTACTGCGTAAATACAAATAATGACGGAAGATTGTAAATTACATTCAGCTCTAGAAATGTTTCACACATGTCTTTAACCGAATTTGTTTCTATAAGGCAATACATTCGATTGAGCGCTAGTGGGTGTATTTGAACGCACCAAATCTTTAAAATAATATTCTCCATAGTTTCTCCATCACATATGGTTTTCTTCCAAAACATGGAAAGGTTTACATTAATAAATACAATTCTGATGTAAAAATTAATTTTTTAGAGTATGTAAACTACATCCGGGATATTTCTGCTGCTTTATGTCTAAAACTAACTTTCAAGATTATTCAACAAGTATTGCATGAAAACGTGACGTGATGGACAACTTTTAATATTTTTTCTGAATTCAGTGGACAAAAAGCAGAGGTGGGCACCGCTAACCGAAATTTTAGCTTCGCTAACAGCTAATTCGCTAAATCAAAACGTTAGCTTCGATAACCGCTAACCGCTAAATCAATCAACAATTTAGCGGAAGCTAACGCTAACCGCTAACAGCTAAATTTGTAAGCACTGTAGAATCAACATTACTTAAGCGAAAAGCGCTGATTTCGGCAATAAAAGATAATTTTTGTTTCAAAGGTAGTAATAAAATTTCAAGTTTTTAGTAAAAATACATTGAAATCAGAATAAAGGGAATTAGCAGAAAATTTGTAAAAAACATATTTTGTTGATAATAATTGTCCTTGGTTGTTGTGAAAACTTCATTGCGTTGATACTTGGCCCAACACTTATGAATTTATTTAACTAGTGATGTTCGAGAAAATTGAAAAATCTCCCTTGATGTTTTCAGTGAATGTAGGAGGCCTCGATTTTTTTTAAATATCGATTTATTTGAGCCCGCGTACAAAAGTAGTCCTCTACGGACTTGAGACAGCAACTTTGTTTACGGAAGTGCACTTGCCGTATTTGAACGAAAGGTATTGCGAACTATTTTTGGCGGAGTACAAACGGATAGCGGAGAGTGGCATAGGCGTATGCACCATGAGTTGTAGTCACTATTTGGAAAAAGTTGGGAGACTACTGTGGGCCGGTCACATCGCAAGGATACCGAACGATTGTGCAGTAAAATCTGTTCTCTACAAGAGCCCCACTGGCATTAGGAATAGAGGGGCCAAACGAGTTAGATGGCTTGACCAGGTTGAAGCCGACTTGCATGTGCCGAGACGCGTAACGATTTGGAAACGAGTAGCCCAGGACCCAGGGGTGACATTGCGATTCTCGTTTCGAGTGATTTTGGTTCGTTTCGACCACGTTAAACGAACGGGCGAAACGAACCAAAATCACTCGAAACGAGAATCGCAATGTCACCCCAGAAGTACAATGGAGAGGAATTCTTGATACGGTAAGAGCCACCCTGGCTCTTGGCTGGTAAAGTACGTACAAAAGTTTGGAATTTGGAACCCTTCAACCGAAGCCTGTGTGATATTTCTCACAAATTTTCCTTCTGCCAAAAAAAAGTTAGCGGTTTATTTAGCGGTACATAAATTTAGCGGAAGCTAACAAAAACGCTAACGGTTATAAAAATTAGCGAAAACGCTAACCGCTAACCAAAATGTTAGCTGAGCTAATTAGCTGTTAGCGGATTAGCGGAATTGTGCCCACCTCTGACAAAAAGCTATAAGAATCAGTTGTAAAATCCTATGCAGTTTTTTTGATGCAGACCTGTGTATTTAAACATATAAAAATAATATTTTGAGTAACATAAAAAGTATGTGTTCAGGTCCAATAATTGTTAGGTTTAAAATTTTATAAGTGTTGATTTTTTTTCACCAATGTATGGATGTTTAACATATAACAAATTTGTTTATTCAACCCGAAATGAAATGAGATAAATTTTATCTATCAAATAGGAGCAAACGAACACCAAAAATTCATCCAATTCCAACCTGGACTGAATAAATAAATTCGCTGTTATGGAAGCATATCTTCATCCTCACCTTATATATGCACTCATTGAGTAAAACAACCATCAATCTGTCAAATATGAAATGGTTCGCATTCTGAACTGATTTTAACCACTCGAGGAGAAATAACCATCGAACTGTCAAATTTTAACTAAAAGGTTAAAAATTTCGCGAAAAAAGATTAAAAACAGGCTTAAGCAGTTGCTGAAGGCTCGACAAACCACCTACCATTGGGAGGGAGCCATGTCAAATAAATGATTACGAATAAAAAAGAGATCTTACAATATTACACTACTTATTAAAAAGCGAAGAAATGCGCTACTTACCGCCCAGTAGTGTGGTTAAAGTATTCAAACAAAGTTTGGTGATGCTAAGAGACTTCGGTAAAGCATACTGAAGAGAAAGATGTGATGTTAGATCAATGGCGAATATCTGCTTGTCCATCTCTGCCATGCTTAATAGTTCCGGTATAAAATCCAAACAGATATGCATAGAAGGTATTCCTCGAACAGTCATATGTAAAAGTCCTCTTGGATATCCTTGAAAATGAACCAATTTAGCAAGCGATGGTTCTGCTATAAATATCTGATGGATGTACGAACACACAACACCACGCACTTCACGAAGCGCCCACAATCCGCCAGGTTTTGTGTT
Organism: Sabethes cyaneus; assembly: GCF_943734655.1. Lineage (NCBI taxonomy): Eukaryota > Metazoa > Arthropoda > Insecta > Diptera > Culicidae > Sabethes > Sabethes cyaneus. The sequence goes on from NC_071355.1 coordinate 114,028,517, forward strand.
GTCGTTTTCTGACTCAAGACATGCTTCTAGTAATATTTGCACAGCTACACTTTCCTGTGAAGCTACCAAAGCAAGTTTGAGTTCTTCTCTATCCGTATCAGATTTAATTTGCTTGCCCATTTCAATTAACGGTTTATCAAGCATATGCCGAGAAAGTTGGCTTTTGGAAGCAGCAAGCGTGGACTGCAAAATTCTTAACACAACAAATAGTGCACTGGCACATCTAAAAACACGCTCATCACATCGTAATATCTGAAGCGGATCAATGAGTATTATTTCCTGGGAGAACATGTAACTGCTGTTGGTAACATTGTCTTTCGGCATGAGCGCATTTATTGTCATGACCCAAAGTCGTCGAGGGTTTATCGTATTTAATCGTATCCACACATTTTTATATAGTTCCTGCATCAAACGGGGTAAGTTACTACAAACAATTTTTTTAAAATAACGAATAAACGTTTCAGCTATTGGCCATAATTCTTTTGGAGACTTTTTCAGCATTAATTTTAAGCACTTTATTGTCTTTCCAGGGTTACTATTGATTTGCTGAAGGGCCTCTACAACATTACATTCGCTGATAGTTGCGTTAGACGAAGGTTCCGAAGAAATATTTTCTTCATCAATCCAGTCATCTACTAGTGAAAGATGAGGAAAATGTGTAACAATTAAACGAAGTAAGGGACTGAATAAAACGCTATATTCCTGTTGGTTCTTTTGGGCTTGTTGCAACAGATATTTTATAGGCAATTCAGACATGAATTCGGCAGAGTAGGCTTTCACTTGCCGCCCACTAGTAACAATATTAACCATATTACTTAAACGAACGTCCTCGTACAATAGTAGGTAGTACAAAAGCAGTAGCTGTGGTGTTAAATTAACATTTTTGTTGCATCCTTCGTCTTTTTTGCCAGCCATTGACAAATCAGAGTCATTTTGATCGCATTTATCATTTTTCTGAAAGTAGATAAAATATCGGGTATTAAATACATGTAAAACCAGCAGCAGGGCTGTCATTCGTTCACACTATGCGCCCAATGTTCCAATTTTATGCCTTGTCGCAAAGAGCGATTCGGCAACACACTTCAACAGCTAATATGCACACAGCGTATGAGCGAAAGCAAAATGCGAGCAAGCGACGGCACTCAGTAAAAATCGCACCAGAAAGAGATCATTTAAGGTGCAGGTCGTTAGAGACCAGCTGCTTTTTTACTTTTTTGACGTAGGACTATGTCTTTGTTTATTATACACTGGGACTGGGTAGCACTTTGTAAAAACGAAAAATAGAAGTGTAACGTTTGAATGAAATATTTCAAACGCTAATAGCTACTATACTACTGAACGAAACATAACAATTAATATGTCGTTGGATAGATAAAATAATTTTTTATACGCTAAATAGTGAAAATGTGTGTAAAGTTTCAAGGTCGAATTTTCCCATACATTTCCCTTGTGATCGCCTAGCTCCACAGGCACGGACGACAATTAGATACACCAAAGGATTTGGATCCAAATGATAACCTTTGAGACCACTTTGTAAACCACACCCCTTTTCCAATCCAATTGGCAACATCGATGGCTATTGACGGCAACACTGACCCCGAAGACAAGCGGAATCAGCGGGCAATGGCCAACGTGAATACCACACGATGCACTTTACGTTACATTTTGCATTATCCCCATCGCAGACATGCGAAATTGTTCGATAGCTTGCTCAATCAGTGTCGGACAATCATTTAAGCAGCAGCAGCCGATATGGTTTCCTCCACCACCTACACTAGCTTACAAGCAGCAGCGGAAGTGCCAGTGACTATAAAATGGTACACTTAGTTCGTCGCCTGCTCATTTATCGCACGATCGCACTGACGGACGGTCAGTATTGATCGTCGACGGCTATTGGTGGCGAAACCAACGGCATTTGGCGGCAACACCGACAGCAATTGGAGGTAAAAACTATGGCATTTTGGCGGCAGCACCGGCAATTGGATGCAAATCCAAGGACTTTTGCGGCAATTAATGGCAATTCGAGGCATACCCGATGGCATTTTGGCGGCAGTTTCAATGGCAATTATCGCAAACCAACACTGAAGGCAAATGAAAACGGATCGACTGACGGGCAGCAAATTCAGCAGCAGGCCATTGTGGTCTTAAACAGTTCTTATGAGAACTAAATAGTAATTGAAAAATGGAAAGATTTTTCTACATTTTCTAAATGGTTAACGTTCCATTTTGCGTTAGACCATGGTAAACATGGAAAATGCTTGCTCATTCAGCGTCGGATAATCATTTGAGCAGCAGCAGCCGATAGGTTTCCTCCACCACCTACACTAGCTTACAAGTAGCAGCGGCAGTGCCAGTGACTATAAAATGGTACACTTGGTTCGCCGCCTGCTCATTTATCGCACGATCGCACTGACGGACGGTCAGTATTTACCATCGACGGCTATTGGTGGGGCAACACCAGTAATTGGCGGCAACGCCGATGGCAAATGGCGGCAAAAACGATGGAATTTCGGCGGAATCACCGGCAATTGGAGGCAAACCAAGGGCTTGGGATGGCAATTGGTGGCAAGACCAAGGACATTACGCGGCAACGCCGGTTGTTAGTGGTAACATTAATGGCAATTGAAGGCAAAGCCGATGTCATTTTGGCGGCAACTTCGATCGCAATTATCGTAAACCAATTTACTGACTGGCAGTAAATTCAGCAGCAGGCCGTTGTGGTCTTAAACAGTTCTTATAAGAGCTATAGTAATTGAAAAATGGAAAAAAAATTCTACACTTTCTAAATGGTTAACGTTCCATTCGGATAATTATTTGAGCAGCAGCAGCAGCCGATCTGGTTTCTCCCACAGCTACACTAGCTTACAAGTAGCAACGGCAGTGCCAGTGACTATAAAATAGCACACTAGGTTCGCCGTCTGCTCATTTTATTTCCTATCACTCCTGTATTAGCGGGCAACTATCATCCTAGAGTCTAAAGGACCGAATAGTGACATCCATCTATATATTGGTAACAGTAATTATTTTTAAGAAGTGCTATCAGCTCAAACATAGTTCTTTTCAGGGCCACCAAACAATTTCAAACGGTTTTTTTCAAAACCACCATTGATTCAAGGAAGAATTAAATAAGAATATTTCGCTCTTCTTTTACAAATAAACACTCAAACAATGATACTCACAGATACTCAAATATGCAAATGCCATAAATGCAGTTTGCATTAGTCTTTGATCTTTGATCTCCGAAGACCTGTGCTGAGAAACGCGGACTAACACGCTTACGGCCGAACAACGTCAAGATTTAGATAAAAACTTCTCGGTCGGTGGTCTCTACAGTAGGTGGAGGAAGAGGCACAATTTGTGTCTAAAAATTGCCCAACCCATGTCGCTACAGTAATAAAAGGGTGTTCCGGATCGTCGTTAGGGGGGCCGATTACCAACGGGACTGGATTTCTTCACACTAAAATAAAACGTTAGATTCATCTTACGGCAACCATCCGCCAACAGCGGTGGTTGCTAGTGCACTGTATTGATTGCTATTTATTATTCGCCTTTTATACACTTGCGGTAGATATATTACATGGTCAGAATAATAGCCTTTGTGCATCACGTTCAGTTGAACGGACAATAGCGTTTTGTGACTAGCTTCGGCTGGACAATAGACGCTAACTGCGATGGATTACAATGCGGCTTTCTGCCGCAACATACTCCACTACCAAAACCAACGGTTTTTCACTATGGCGTGCGGAGGAACAGATGATCACATTTAGACGGAACGGATGAACGATGATGTCAGTGGGTTAGTTGAATTCTGCTTCTGGCGAACGACGCGGACGGTAATTGCTCGCTGGTCACAGCGGCGCAATCCAAGCCTGACTATGCGTAGTCCTAGGCCTGCATTCCCAGACGAATTTCTCGAACCGCAAACTGACCACTTCCAGAAATTAATACATTCTCGGATGCTGCAAGCTTCCGTGCTGTACAGCCCTCCTACTACTACGCTGAATCCAAGAACCGGGGACTCAGGAGCTGAATGTATCTTGCTAAGCGGCTGTGATTCGCCCACACCGGCATAGCTCCGCTGGGGGAATTGATTGCTAAGCGGCTGCGAAGTCACCCACACCGGCATAGCTGAAGCGTAAATGTCCGATAACGATTGCACACCGCACTACCGCATACCAAATGTTCCACCTCTAGCAGCTAGCCAGCAACACGGTCGACGAACTTGATGTCCCGCGAGTAAAATGATGTTGCTGAAATCACTAATTCAGCGTCGAAAATGTCACGTGTTGCCGCGAACCGATAGCACGAACGATAAAACTGAAGTCCCGTTGGTAAAACGTTGTTAGTGCCAGGACAAATCCTGGTCACGGCACCAATGTTCCGGATCGTCGTTAGGGGGGCCGATTACCAACGGGACTGGATTTCTTCACACTAAAATAAAACGTTAGATTCATCTTACGGCAACCATCCGCCAACAGCGGTGGTTGCTAGTGCACTGTATTGATTGCTATTTATTATTCGCCTTTTATACACTTGCGGTAGATTTATTACATGGTCAGAATAATAGCCTTTGTGCACCACATTCAGTTGAACGGACAATAGCGTTTTGTGACTAGCTTCGGCTGGACAATAGACGCTAACTGCGATGGATTACAATGCGGCTTTCTGCCGCAACAAAGGGTTTGTGCGAACTCCATTTGTCCAGCGCCTCTGTGGTTCATAGGTACACGGGTACCAACGAGCCACATGCCCTGGCGTGTGTTGTGGGTTCAAATCCGGTTATAATCTCAGATTATAGCTTGGTTCGACCCATGCACCTTCCAGCATTGGACAAAAGGTAGGAGTCACAAAGACAACTTGTTAAGCGTAGCTACCTATCCCCCCCTTCCTTTCCACTCTTTCCCCTCTATTCCCAAAAAATCCTTCTTAATTACTTTGCCTTACCGTCCCTTGATCAATTGTAGAACCATCGTTTCAAAAAAAATGCCTGACCGCATTTCAAGGTCAAAAGACTAAAACACAAGTTTGGTCAATGCTTTTTACTGATTTCAGTACTTGTTGCCACTATCGTTTTGTTTATGCTAATTTTATGCTGAGTTGCTAGTAGTAGGTAATAATCTGTTATGAACAATTATGAAACGTAGAATCGCGTAAATCTATTTTTGCTGTTGAACTAGATCCGAAAGTAATTCTATCACATAAAATGTTGTTTACGGTGAATTTTATTATCAGCGAATTTTATGAGTATATTATCGACGCACTACGACACTTAATTTAATAGCAAAAATAATTGGTCAATTTCATGATCAAATGTTTACGTTGGCATCACTATAGAGTTGGGTCCGTTTCCTTGGGAACGTATCAATAACGACGGTCGTGGATTCGGAATTGCAATCGAAACGAAGTGAAGTTTTTCCTATCAATTTAAGTGAACAGGTTGGGCAAAATCATTATAATATCTTACTAACTTATTACGGCTTGCAGGTTAGTTGAACTAATTTTATTTTTTTGTGATGGTTTCCCGAGTCTATGGGAGGATGTTGGTACACTGAAGAAGGGAAGGGAAGGGTGATATTCGGTGCCATGCTGACTGCCATAAATGTATTCTGACGACCTTGTCGTTAAACAGCACTTGTGAAGGGGCCTTACGGGCCCCCTCGATAAAGTAACAACTGCGAAGGGAACCGGATCGAAATGTTAAAACCCGGATTTACCTTTCCACCGACCTTAACCGGCCGGTGGTCAAGTCACAAGAAACCCGTATATTTTTCGTTACATTGGTTTTGTTACTTAAGTCTAATGAGAGGAAAACCGTCTCCTATTCTTAATTTGTCACAGTGACACTATAGTCACCCTGCTCTAACAGTTAATTAATTGCCGCGCCGCGTCTGTCTGCCGTCGCCCTTCACCTTCACTCGGGTGTTCATCCGGTCGCTCGAATTTGCGACGAGAGAACCCTGATAAATAATTTGAGTTAGGTGAGAAGTCTCTCGGCTTAACTCTCACGCTGTGCAATGCAACTCTTAGATGCCCAAGAGGCTAGCGACTTGGTTGCGATTGCGCAACAGAGTGTCTATATTTCGTCAGCCACAAAGGTGCGCTAAATCAGCACTTTGATGGCTTATTTGATTTCTGTTTCTAGAACGCGAAAGGCTTGCGCAAGGTGAGTTGAAATAGGTGATCTAGTTTTCATACTTTGTAGAACAGAAGTGCGCAGTACGATTGGTTAGCAACCATCGACGTTGTTTATACATTCAACAGTTTCCGCTTTGAAAATTTCGGTGATCGTCAAGGGTAATCCAGCGGGGGTGAAAAACAAATTTGAACATCAGAAAACCTCTCTTGACTAACCCTGGGCTTGCGTTTCTTGGAAATGTTGTTCGAAATAAATTAAGTAAATTGAGCTGGGCGTTGACCATCCTACTTTGGGTTCAACACCACTTGATGGCGAGATATGAAAAAAAAAGTAATGGAATGTAATTGAAAATGACCTGATTTGATCCAGGATTTTGTCCTTCGGATCCAGGCAGTATTAGTATATGGGAGGGTAGCGGCAGGGTCGCAACACTTCCCCCCCTCCCCACCTTACGAGCTGTTGAGCACCGCTGGAAGAGATGCTCGACGAATAGTGCAGGGTGGCCACTCAGTCGGGAAAATCGGGAAAAAATCGGGAATCACTAACAGTCGGGAAAACCGAGAAAAAGCCGGGAATTTCACAAATAAACCGGGAAATACCTGCCCGAGAAGTTTTTTTTTCAATAGCTGCATTTTTTCAATCAAAATCTTCAGGGCGCCTTTCAGGTTTTTTTTCATCTTGCCACTTCAGTTTGACTTCAGCTCAGTTCATTCGGCTCACTTCTACGGAATTGTGATTTGAGCCCGAACCCCGCTCGACTATCCTCTTGGTTCGATTAACAGCGTCCAACTGACCGAAGTGTCTTAGTTCGGCTGGTCAATACTTACTTCGTTTGCTTACGAGTTAGATCGACACTACACTAGCAAATGGCACCTTCACTAGTCGTTCACCGAGCGGAAAACAAAATATTCCAAAATCTTTTGGAGACTTGTGAGGCATTATTAGGGGCAAGTCACCCATAACCGGACACTTAAGGATTTTGACATATAAAAAATCAACACTGCATAACTTCAGTTTTTTCACTGGAAGAGTAATATAGAAAGCTATTTTCCAATAAAAAAGGATACACGTACTTGAATCACTAATAAACCATTTTAGAAGCGAAATGAGAAATCGATAAAAATCATTACTTAAAAATTGTGTCTCCCAGTACCAGACACTTATCAGAAATCATAAAATAAACCAATTAAGGACTTATATGTCTGAATAAAATATGCCAAAATGTTTAAAATCTCTTATTGCTTGCATACTTGCATACTTGAATGAAACAGATTGCTTTGCTTTTCCCGTGTAAATCTTATGGGAGAGTTTGCTCTAACTCTTTTGTTCATACGGCTTAATCGTACGTGTCCCACCCCAGTGTGGGATGGAACCTGGACACGCCAGTAATTAACCTTCTAACGGGCAACATAGAAAAAATAATGTGAACAAGCTAATGAATATTTTTTCATGAAATTTAACTCAAAATTTGATTTTCATGCAAAAATATTTATCCAGAGCAGTGCCAGAAAACGAATAGTCTAACTTCTCTTTTTCATTTTATGTATCAAACGCTCGACCCAGATATTTTTTTAATTCAGATATATTACAAAATTTAAATAAATCATTTAAATCACTCATAGAAAAAAATTAAATCATTTTGCTCTAGATGACATTTTTCTTCAAAAGTAAGAAAGGGAAAATTCGCGGAATATTTTTTTCGCAATTTACCTGAATTCTTGTTTTTCGAAAACATCTACATATCAATTTCAAAACAAATTTCGTATGTGGCTCATGATATTACACGTCACAATTTTAGTCAAAAATTTAGGTTTTCTTGCCACAGGAATTGATCCCTAGCCATATCATACATTTTTTCACGAACTTATCCGCTAAAACAAACTTGCATCCGTTAAGAACCATCCCGCGAGTAGGAGCTTTGAAAAACTTGACCCCCGATAATTGGTTGTAATTGACTTTTGCATAAATTTCTCCTCCATGATCCATCGCGCTTCGTCAGCACCTAGGACACATTCCAGCGTTACGAGACACCACGAGCAACCGTTTTTTCGAAGCAAAATCGTCCGTATTTTACCAACAGTCTGACAAATATCTTCCAAAATAGGTGTTTTGAGCTGCTATTTAGTAGTACTTTCTCAATACGAGGGCGAAATATTTGTTATAATAAGCAACATTGAATAGTAGCTGGATACTTTTCGTTACGGGATATGATACAAACATGATATGAACATGATACAAACATTTGCAAAACTCTGCTCTGTTTGAAGTTTTTAAGGTCGACCTGTTCCGAAGATTTTTAGCTGATGGCAGCCTGAAACTCAAAATGTAAAAGTATATTCATGTTTTGTGTTTAGTTATTAAAATATAACAAAAATCATTTCGTTACGGGACACCATGCGCTGTTGAGCAAACGGTATTCTGCAAATGGTGTCCCGTAGCGAAAAAAGTAATCTGCATTATATGGTTCATTTTCTCTAGATTTCTGTTCAGGCCGTCATATTTTCTGTATTTAGTCTATGTGTACTATATTCCGTAACAATAGTGTACTGATTTGGTGTATTATAGGCTTGTGATAGACATACGTAACGAAGTATATGTAAGGTAAAGTTTACCTCCAGGTAAATATAGATGCTCATATGAGAACTAGACTAAAGTATTATGAAATGATTGCCTAATCATCGGATTTGGACATATTAGTTATTGAAATATAGGGGCTGTGCATTATGTAACGGGTTTTTCCCATTTTAGGACTGGCCGCCCCCTCCTCCTATGTAAGATTTTGCATGATTTTGGCCAAAATAACAAAATTCAAAATATTTATTTAAACGAGGTTAAAAGGATAAAAAAGGTTCGTGTTGATGCGAAAGGTATGCTTTGTTTGCGCTGATGCTAAAATGATATTAAATAGCAATTAATCGAAAAGTAGGTGAGGGGACTAGGGGCAAGACGACCAACCGGGGCAAAAGTGCCACTTTTCAGTTTTTCATGAAAACGACGAAGATTTTTAATATGGTAATTTTTTATGGTTTCTTAAGTGCCTTACCATAAGAAAGTTCATTAAAAAAAATTAAACTCACGCATAAAAATGATTTTGAAGTTTTACTTTTTGAAATTGGTTAGTTATGTTTATGACGAAAACTAGCATTTAGAAATCTTATTTGTCTTTATGTGTTTATTTTTGGTATGACAAATTAATTTGACCTAAATCCCATAGATAGAAATGTAAAATTCAACATTTCTCCACTTTTGGCCGAAAGATTTTTTTTTCATTTACACTAACTTTAACATTAACTTAAGCCAATTATTCTGATTCTTGAGGTTGTTAGCATAAGGTCCCTATCCCGCTGACGGGGCTATCATTTTAAGGTGAACCGGAGCCACTGTGTACTCTTCCCTGTTAGCAGGGCTTGTTCGTTCACGTTGACTCAATTTTGATTCATTTGATAGTACCGTCTCAGTCGAGCAAAATTTAACAAAGTTATGTATGGAACATTTGTAGAACTAGTAATCATCTTCAATTTTGCTGAATAAAGTTTTGCTGTATCTGTTGTAGTTACGATGATACAATGCTAGTACGTCGTTAGTAACTAAATGAGCATTCATTTAGTCACTAATAAGGTACTAGCATTGTAGCACCGTAAATACAAAAGATACAGTAAAACTTTATACAGCAAAATTGTAGATAATAACTGGTTCTACAAATTTTCCATACATAACTTTGTCAAATTTTGCTCGACTGAGACGATACTGTAAAATGAATCAACATTGAGTCAAAGTGAACGAACAAGCCCTGCCTGTTAGTGTACGACAACCGAGGTTGCGCACCCCAGTCGGCACCATATGGAGGTAGGGTAGGAGTTAGTGAACAGCGGTTATGAAATGCCACCCTCTGCCAGGTCAAATCGAGAGACTCTGCAGATAGTTATTAGAGTACAAAACAATTACGGTGATTTATCTATTTTGGGTAGGCTTTAGGCGTATTTTATTTTGGACACTTCCATTTGATTTTGCTGTAAATGTCCAAAATAGCGTACGCGAAACGCCTGTCCAAAAGAGATAAATCACTCTACGAGGCTCGTACAAGGATCCTACTGACTATGGCAGCACCATCCAGTCGAGATTCGAACATACGACGACTGGTATCGCACTTCGAAACTAACTGGGTGATTACGTATTACGCATCAGGCATCATCATTTTTTGCGGGTGTCTAACTTTCAAAAGTGTCCGTTTTTCCGTACAATGTCCAGAAACTATGATTACTAGGTAATATTTCCGATGATAAAGTATTAATTTTGTAAGAAATTTACTAGTAGTATGGTTATATCAAACAGATATTTGTGTAGATAATAAATTTTAATTTTGTCTCTGCCGCACATTCCTTAATATTACAATAAATTATTATATTGTAATCATACTTATACATACTTATAATAAATACATATTTACTTGCATTCAGTCATCAAAATAACAGATTTGTTATCGACGATAAAGATTAGATGAATCATGATGTGATAAGTGCTTTTTCAGTCAATTACTTTTTGCGCTAAACAAAACGTTACGGGACACCATTTTGAAGCACCTATATAAAATAGGTACATAAAAATGCTTATCAAAAGTCAAGTACATCGCGATTTTGATGGTACATATATGAGTGAAGAAAATCCATAGTTTCAAAAAATTCGGATTTGAATTATCTGGTATACGGAAATAAATGCAACATTTTCGTTACGGGACACCACTCTAAAAGTACCTGTTTTTAATGACCGCTTATCTGGAAAAGGCTCTGAGTTTTCAAAAAACTCTGTATGAACAAAATGTTACCCTGATAATGGAACATGTTTTGACGATATACAGTTTTAAATTATTTTGGTTTACAACTATTGACAGCGAATTATCTTCACCCTTATCTAAATGTTTAAAAAATCCATATTGTTAACCTCCCATTTGAAAGGCGCTTTTTATTATGAATTGTTAATAAACAATGTTGCAATTCATGATTTTTGTAAGCTTTAGAGTATGTTTGAACATCCTACATACAAATACTTTTAATATTGCTACTTTCAAAATTTGCTCTCATGGGATAGATACGCGTGGAATGTGTCCTAGTCGTACATCTTACATGCCCGAATTCTGGCCTGCTCGGTACCACCTGTAGCCTTTCAAATTCGCCGTACAGTGTAGCAGCCATCTTCAGTTTTTTCTCCAAATCAATATGAGATATTGGGATTAACCTTAACTTTCCGAATGATCTTTACCCGCAGTTGACGATCAAGGGTTTCACTCCCACGTTTGGTTTGCAGTTTTGCACTTTGCGGGCAGTCGTGAGAATTTTCTAACATATTTTGTTAAAAAGTTTTTGGTAACCCACGCCTCTATAACTTTCATCATTCATTTTTATTTTCTCCTCTTGCATGATAAATATTTCTGAATCACATTAGTTTTAGACTACAAAAAATATAAATCAAGCAGAACTGTTTACAAGCAACATAACGCAGTCAAAAACTTGCATATCCGACTGAGAGCACCGCTATCGCCAAAATAAATTACCCCGTTTCTAAACCATCTAAGCTTAATTTATTTAAATTCAACAATTATCTTTATCAAGCCCTCAAAACGGTTTCTCAAACTGTCAAACAATTTTAAAGTAATCCGACCAATTGAAAAATTTTTCGGTCGGGAAAATCATACATAAACCGGGAAAAAGTCGGGAAAAAATCGGGAATTTCAAATTTGAAATTGTGTGGCCACCCTGCTGGTGGGTAATGGGCACTGTGCACTGTGCAAATCAAAGTGAAGTAGCGAAAATGGGGACACTCAATCGCGGGTGGCGGATAAGTAATTCTTCAATGGTAAATACAATATATATGGATCATTCCACGGGAAATTTAGTCAATTTTTTTTTTCTCTTCGGAATATTTTTTTACGTTCTTTGTTAAAAAAAAATCGACACGTATTATTTTATTTTGATGTTACTGTTGGAATTCGCAAGATATAATTTTTTAAATTATTGTAATCCGAAAAAATCACTATTTTTTAAATGCTGATTGTAAACATAGTTTGTAATATCAAAAAATTACTTTCTACCAGATGTGTCCACTATTCCACAAGCTTTCAAAATTGGTATACCATACCTCCTCTCGATTGTTTTTCAATAGGTAAATAGTGCATTTTTATAAATAATTGCAATTTTTTCAAAGTTGGAACTTTTTTTCTCGATTTTTTATTTAAAATATTTGCTGATCTTTCTCGAAAAAGCCATATGTGTGGTGTAAAATAGCGTTAAGTAAATAAGGTTACATCAGTGTTGCCACATATTCATCTGTACTGGAAGGTAAAAAAATCTTTTTCATCTGTACTTTTGCTTTCAAAAATCTATACCAAAATCTGTACCACAAAGTTGGTTTGTTACATAGGGAAACCTGGTTTGTTTGCTTTAAAAAATAGAAAAATCGCAAATTACTGATTTCTTTGATGATATTGGTACATTACCTTAAAGACAGACATGTTTTGTTTTGTTTGCATTCATGTCAAGAGGTGCTCCTCTATTGATTTCAAGTAACAAAACTGAAAGAAAAATATTAGTTTTTGACACCCAAAAAAATCTGTACCCATCTGTACTTTATGACAAAAATCTGTAATCTGTACCGTACAGAATCTGTACCAAAAACTTCGGAAAAATCTGTACTTTTCCAGATAAATCTGTACATGTGGCAACACTGGGTTACATAACATTTGCCCGAAAACCATTCCCCAGAATTTTTTGCCAGAATGCAATTTGTCCGAAAACCATTCCCCAGAAAGTACCATTTCCCAGAAAAATTTTTTCTAGAATGTACCATTCCCCAGAAATATTTTTAACTTTTAAAAAATTTAATAAATGAAACCATTTTTCGCATTTTAGTGAAAACCATCTTGCGGAATATATCAATCTGCGTCGTACGACTTTTCCCCGAAAACGATTTTCCATTTTCCAGAGTATACTATTTTCCAGTGGCGTTGCAGTGGAGTACGCCAGGAAGCTTCACCAGCGAATCGCAGAACAGCAGGTAGAAGAAGAAGATATAAATGGGCTGTGGAGGAACATCCATGGTGCCATCCAAACAACAGCGAGAGAGGTGGTAGGCACGACGCGTGGAAGACAGCGTAACAGCTGGTTTGATGCCGAATGCCAGAGAGTGACAGACGAAAAGAACCAGGCCAGGAGTCGCATGCTCACTGCGGCAACGCGTCAAAACAGAGAGAGATACAGAGAGACTAGAGCTGCGGAAAAAAGAATCCATCGTCTAAAGAAACGCGAGTACGAGGAGCACGTGCTTGCCGGCGCAGAGGAGCGATACGCCAGCAACGACACACGGAGTTTCTATAAAACGGTGAGAAGCAGGAATTTTGCCATGCCTGTGATGTGCAATGATAGTGCTGGCAACCTGCTTACCGACAAAACGGCGGTAGCAGCCAGGTGGAAGGAGCTCTTCCAGACACTATTGAATGGAGAGGTAAATGAGGAGATCAGCAGGGACAGGATAGAAATTGTAAGCGATGGTCAAGCTGTGGAGCCACCAACACAGGAGGAGGTTAAGAAGGCAATCAGTGAGCTGAAAAACGGTAAGGCTGCTGGGAAGGACGGTATCCCGGCTGAACTTCTAAAAGCGGGGAGCGAGCGGCTGTACGAAGCAATCCACCGGATCATTGTCAGGATCTGGGAGGAAGAACAAATGCCGGAGGAGTGGTTGGATGGCCTCATCTGCCCAATTTTCAAAAAGGGGCATCGAATGGAGTGTAAAAACTATCGAGGAATTACATTGCTCAATTCTGCCTACAAGGTGCTTTCCCGTATCCTGTTCTGCAGACTGAGACCGTTAGCGGAGTCCTTCGTCGGCGAGTACCAAGCTGGTTTTCGTGAGGGTCGCTCCACGACGGATCAGATGTTTACCCTGCGCCAGTTGCTAGACAAGTTCCGGGAGTACAACTTGCAGACACACCATCTGTTTGTGGACTTTAAAGCGGCGTACGATTCAGTTAAACGAAATGAGCTGTGGCAGATAATGCTAGAACATGGTTTTCCGACGAAACTAGTTACGCTGATTCGTGCGACGCTGGATGGATCCAAATCATGCGTTAGAATAGCGGGTGAGACCTCAGCTGCTTTCGTGACGTTGGATGGACTGAAGCAAGGGGACGCACTCTCTAATCTGCTATTCAACATTGCCTTGGAAGGTGCATTACGAAGAGCAAACGTGGAAAGGAATGGAACTATCATCACGAAATCTCACATGCTTCTTGGTTTTGCGGATGACGTCGATATCATCGGAATCAACCGTAGAGCAGTAGAAGAGGCCTTTAGGCCCTTTAAAAGGGAAGCTGCGAGATTGGGACTTACCATTAATACCGCCAAAACGAAGTACATGGTTGCTGGTAGGGAACGTGGGAGCTCAAGTGGTGTTGGTGCCGAGGTGGAGTTAGATGGGGAACGATATGAAGTAGTGGAGGAATTTATATACCTTGGTACACTCGTGACATGTGACAACGATGTAAGCCGCGAAGTGAAACGACGAGTTGCAGCCGCGAATCGGGCTTTCTACGGATTACGTAGCCAGCTGAAGTCCCGTAGCTTGCAAATTCGCACAAAACTGGCGCTCTACAGAACACTAATCCTCCCGGTGGCCCTTTACGGACACGAATCATGGACGCTAAAGGAAGCTGATCGGCGAGTGCTTGGGGTTTTTGAGCGTAAAATTCTGCGATTTATACTTGGTGGCAAAATGGAAAATGGAGTGTGGCGCAGACGCATGAATCACGAGCTGTACCAAGTATACAAATATGCTGATATAGTGACGGTAGTGCAATGTGGCAGGCTGCGGTGGGCTGGACACGTGGCCAGAATGCCCGATGAAAGAGTAGCCAAAACTATTTTCAGCAGAGAACCAGGAAGAGGCCGTAGACTCCGAGGCAGACCCCGCACCCGGTGGGTGTGTGCTGTCGAAGACGATGCACGTTCAGCTGGTGTTCGTGGGGATTGGAGTACGGCAGCCCAGGACCGACGGTACTGGAGGACTATAATTCGTTCGGCGCAGGATCGGTAACGTACCGTTGCCACTAAAGTAAAAGTAAAGTAAGTACTATTTTCCTAAAAAACCTTTACGCGTAGTATAAAGCAAAGACTTGACCGTTCTTTATCGACATATTCCGCAATCGGTAATTAAGGTACAGGATAATTACGGAGCTAGTGTAACGATCCTACTGTCTATATAGCAGCGTTACGCGTAGTACAACTCTCCCGAATAGACTGTTTCATCTCTTTGCCCAGTTTCCCCTTTTTCCCGATATTTTCTTTCCCGAAATTATATTTCATAAAAACAATTCAAAGTTAATCTTTTGCGTTTAAGCACAATACGGTATAACGAAGAAAAGAAAAAACTTCAAGCAGGATGTCGATTATTCAGCGAAAATAAAATTCCCTGACTTTTCCAGGTTTTTCCAGGTATATTTCAAAAAATCCAGACGCAAAATATCTCGTTAATTTCTCTTTTTAAAGTGTTCATTTGGTTGTTTACTCTTAAATTATTATTTTCTAATGAGTTCGTTTTTCGTTTTCATGCGAAATTTCTTTGTGCAAAATTAAAACTAATTCGAACTTAATTAACGCACATCGATATTAAAGAATTGAGCTAAATAAAAATTGCAAGATGTCTTTTCGGAAAAATGAAAATAGTCTGCTGGTTTATCCATTTGCCAAAAGGTGGTGGGATAAGCCGTTTTGTCTATTTGATCACATGTAATGAATAGGTATAAATCCGTTTCAAACATTTAACTATGCAAAACAATAAATATAGAAGTTGGTTGATGCTGGTTTTTTCTAAATATAAATGAAGATTTGTTCTCCAAGCAACGAAGAGTGTTTTAACAATCTTGCTGAATTGGCCGCAGTGAAAACAGAAAAAGTATTCTTCCAACAAAGTATGCGCTTTGTGTGTCAACATTCACCAATGAACTACTGGTATATACCGGGGGGCAGCCCCCTCGCAGCCTCACCTTAATTTAGGTGCAACTCGATTTTACCTCTATTAACGCCTGACCTATCAATCAGTGTTAGTAAGAATTGGTTGCTTGCCAAAAAAAACTTGGTTTCATAATTTTGATTATTTTTGTAATTTTAAGATAGGTTTGAAGCTTTGCGTTGCGAAAACGAAACGCTAGGAAGTAACAATATTCAAAATTTGCAACGGGAACTTCAAAATTTGTTTTCGTTCGTTCGCTGCGGTGTTTCATTTGATGTCGTTGCTTTTTAGTAAACAAATGAATGTAAATCTTATCTTTCGTTTATTTAAAAAATCCCGGAAACATTATAAAAGTTTGCATAACATAGAATCCGCAGCTTCAAACACTGATGGCAGATGGAGAAGCTGTTGTGATAAGAGCGTAATAAAATTGTTAAAGTACCTTTACCTCCGGTATATCTGGAGGAATTGAGTGATTACAACGACAGTTTGATTGACCCAAATTTAATGTTACAATCTTTCCGGAACGTGTTGGTAGGCATTTAATCATCTGCTATGATATGCATTTAGCATTCAAACTGCATACTATGCGTCTAGTGCAAAGATGGTCTTCAACCCAAATGCTTCGATATCTATCATAAAACATAACATATAATACTCTAAGTCGTTCATTTAATCTTTATTAATACTCAAAATCACAAAAAAATCCCAAATTTGATTTAACGGTAAAAAAATATGAAGCATTTATATGCATAATAATGAAGGTATGCAAAAACGGTATAACCTTAACGCCCAGCGTTGCGTTTTCGCAACGTAGCTTTACGGGACACAGGGTCAAAACTAAAAATACATGTCAGCGGCTTTTTCTTAGTTGATCTAAAAGAGAATTTTCCTGAAAGTTTCAACTTTCTATCCATGCTGGGAAAAGGGTGGGGCTTAATGGGTCAATAGGAAATTATTCGAAAACTAGACAGCAAGACATTTTTATTGTTTCAAGTATTTATCATACACTTGATCCATGTATCCAGCTTTTTACGAGCCATAATGGCCGACGTGTTCGTAATATTTGAACGGTATTTTTGACATTTCAGTAATACATCACACGGCTTGTTTCCGCATGTTCACGGTAAAACTAAAGGAACTTGCGGAAACAATGAACTCTTCTTCGGAAGTTTTCTTCTTACTCCATATCAGGTATGGAGCCTAAATCCCAAAACGGTCATTGGCTTTATAAACCATGTAGTACCGAATTGGAACACAGGATCAGGCTTCCTTCATACTCTGGGTTTTTTCCCTTTCTCCAGCTTTTGCTGGCAAAATGCAGAAGAGAAGTTTATATGCTCCCACTGTCATGGAGACGTCATGCTCTTTCGAACGAAGTTGCGTTGCTGTTTTTCTTTGTGCCAGCTTTCGGCTTACGTCCATAAGAGATTTATATTTCATCGAACAGTGTTGGTGCGTGCTTGGAAGATTTTTTTCTCGCTCTATTTCTGCCAGAGCTTTGCATAGCGTTTGCTCTTCAGTTAACTGAGCAAGTGCAATATTAGCTAATTATTCGGATTAAAACTGTTTTAGTGGCTGTGATTCAACATTTTGCTCAACATCACAAAATGGAGTAAGTTATGCTTTTCAAATAATATGTTGTTTCTGATTTTTAACTGAAAATAATTAGCAATAGTGGCAGTTCTACGTCATCAGTCGGATTGTTCTATTGATGAGTTTTATTTAAGGAACACCTTTTTAAATCCTGGAAAGCGATGGAAGAAATAACCGGGTCTTTCGAAACGATTCGAGCGCCTTCGGATCCGTGTAATGCGTCAACGTCTCAACCTCCCTGTAAAATAAGTCGACTTGAACAGATGCTCCAGAAAAATTTTGAATCTACAGCTAATTGTGAAAGTATGGCGAATAAGTTGCGAAAATTTTGTGTTGTAGAACGACTTCCTTTGGAGACAAATATCTTAAACTGGTGGAATGAAAACAAATTGACAGATCCAGACCTCTACCGATTGGCTTGCATTGCTCTTGCCGTTCCGTGTACACAAGTGAGCGTGGAACGTGCATTTAGCGGTTTTGGACAAGTCCTCATACCAACCCGTACCAGATTGTCCAAGGAGAAGCTGGAAATGATCTTGTTTATAAAGCTTAACGCTGAATTGTTCGAGAATTATGACGTTAACATAAATTTGGAAGCGATAACTACATAAGAACGAAGTTCGAGATGCAGTAGCCATATTTTGTATTGATCCTTGTTTCGTTTTACTTACATTTTTGGGCAGTTTCTTTAAACAAAATTATTAAAAAATTATCATTTAATTTATTCGTTTTAAATTTCAAAAATAGATCACAAGCCCTAATAAAATGCACTATTTTATCGCAGGAATAAAAACAAACAAACTGTGTAAAGCTATGAAACTACATACCTGGCATCGCTGTCTAGAAAATCCCAATGAAAAATCGATAAACTAGGTTTTACCCAATGGAGATTTATTTTTTAATATTTTCTTCTTGTTTATCAATTTTAAAGTTTTTTAATGGTAACAATTTCTCGATAGCATTATTTTTCGTTCTTGATTTACGGCCGAAAAATTAGCAATTAACATTGGCACATAGCCGCCCCTGAAAATTTTGTCCGAACCTTTTTTCCAGATTATATTTTTCTTGGATTTTCCACGTCGCAGCAGGATTAAAATTTGTAACCGCACTGGCAGTTACTAAATTCGTAAAGTGCACGTATGTAAAACATAGTAGTGATTTATTTATGCAAGCGCTAACATATCGCCATCAAATAAATATACTGCGGCTACTAGGTATATCGTCGAAACAAACACATAATCCTGCAGAATCTTATATGTTGTTTAGCATTGGGGAAAAAATGGATAAAAAAAAGCCAACATCGATTTCTATTACTATGATCGATACAGAATGAAACTCTCCGCATTGTTGCAATCTATTAGTTTCAATATAATCAACCAAATTTAAGAAATAAAACATTCTATGGAGAAGCTTCATTCTATTCTCTGCTGCCCGCAGAGCATCTACTTTCAGTTCTCCCCATTGCAAAGGGGAGATATTTACGGAACACTCAACTGCCTTCTCCTCAACGCTGGTCGGATGGTAGAATGAAACAGAGCCGAAAAGAATTCATGCTCACACAGCAGCAGAGCAAGTTTCTACAAAAAATTGAATCTCACAGCTGCTGTGAGACCCACAGCTCTCCGCTGCTTTGTTGTAACGTTGAGTAGAAGAAAGCCTGGTTGCAATCAATGCCGCCTTAAGAGAAGTTTTTCTTTTATTAAAGGTACTTTATTAGGCTATTTTTGGCATACATACCATCTTAAAGCTGTTATATCTATAGTATAATTTGGTGTTTCCCCTTAAGAGAAGTTGACTGGAATTTAATCAGCAGTTGCGATGATCCGGATGAAGCAGTCTCTAGGTTTACCGTAAAAATACAAGGTCTTATTCTGCAGCATGTTCCCAGAGTTCGACAGCGTCCTAAGCTTATCTGGGGAAACCGGCTTCTTACTAGGCTTAATCGCTTACTGAAATCCGCTCTTCGAGCCTATCAGAGAAATCGAAACCCTGTTAATCGATATCGTTTTACTTCGGCAAGCAGAACACATAAAGCACTGAATAGAAATCTTTATAAAAGTTTTCCGAAAAGTGTTTGGAGGTTTATTAATTCGAAACGAAAAGAGGACGGGCTTCCCTCTAGCATGTTTGGGCTTCCCTCTAGCATACAGACCTGAAGGCGGCATTTGATCGTGTCGATCATGGAATACTGTGTGCTAAGTGCAACAAACTCGGAGTATCTGTCGCGAAGGTAGAATGGTTGGAATCGTACCTGCGGAATTGCAAAATTGCTGTGAAATTGGGTACGTCACAATCCAGTTGGTTTAATAACAATTCAGGGGTTCCACAGGGCAGCATTCTGGGACCCCTGCTGTTTTCGTTATTTATCAATGATATCACAAAGCTGTTACCTCGCGGTACACGACTCGTGATGATTGCTCCAGACTTCAAGCTTTAACTAATCTGTTCGAAGACTGGTACCGACGTAACTACATGACATTAAGCATTTCAAAATGCACTGCGATGAACTTTCACCGCAAAAAACAGCCTTTGTTATTTAACTACCGTATTGATGGCCCAAGTAACAATTTGGGTTTTATTACACTCCTATGATGGCATTTAAGACCAAAATTAGTCTTCAAGACTACCATAAGAGTACAATAAAACTCACATTGTTGCTTGGGGGGATATCTCTTCAACGCAAGGAAATCGTAACTGATCTTGGAGTAATTTTGGACGCTCAACTGACATTTAAGCAGGATTACTCCATGATCATTAGCAAGGCAAATCGTCAGCTAGGTTTAATTGTCAGAATCGGCAAGGAGTTTGACGATCCTGTGACCTCTATAACTCGCTGGTACGCTCCATTCCAGAGTCTGTGTGTGTTGTATGGGACCCGTACTATGACATTTGGGTGCAGCGTATTGAGCGTGTTGGAGACGTGGATATCCCTACATCGTTATTGTCGGAGACGTCGACATTCGTAACATCGTTACGGCCAAGCTCTCTGGTCACAGTGACAGCTGTCATCAGTTGATGCTCGCCAGTGCTGACAACAGGACGTTCCTGTTCCGTTTTACCGCGAAAATGAGACTCGCACAATTGTACCTCGTTATCTATACCTATAAAAAAGGATTTCTGTCTGTCTGTCCTGTGTTCCTTATAGAATCAAAAACTACTGAACCAATCGGCGTGAAAATTTGCATGTAGAGGTTTTTGGGGACAGGAAAGGTTTTAGTGATGGTTAGAGACGCCTCCCCCCACTAAGAGGGGGGGCTCCCATACAAATGAAACACAAATTTCTGCATAACTCGAGAACTAATCAAGCAAATAGAACCAAATTTGGCATGTGGGTGTTTTCGGTGACAAGAATTTATTCTAGGGTAATTTGAGACCCCTCCCCTCTTTATAAGGGGAATTATAACTCCTCTCCCCTTTAAGAGGGGGGGTTTCCATACAAATTTCCTCATAACTCGAGAAGTAATCAAGCAAATGGAACCAAATTTGGCATGTGAAGGTTTTCGAGGGCAAGAAAATTTTCTATGTTGAATTAGGACCCCTCCTCACTTTAAGAGGGGGGGCTCCTGTACAAATGAAATACCAATTTCCTCATAACTCGAGAACTAATCAAGCAAATGGAACCAAATTTGGCATGTGTGTGTTTTTGAAGACAAAATTTTTTTCTATGATGAATTGGGACCCCTCCCCACTTTAAGAGGGGGGGGGGTTCCTATACCAACGAAATACAAATTTCCTTATAACTCGAGAGCTAATCCAGCAAATGGAACCAAATTTGGCATGTAGGTGTTTTTGGAGGCAAGAATGTTTTCTATGATGAATAAGAACCTCTCCCCACTTTAGGAGGGGGGGCTCCTATACAAATGAAATACAAATTTCCTCATAACTCGAGAACTAATCAAGCAAATAGAACCAAATTTGGCATGTGGGTGTTTTCGGTGACAAGAATTTATTCTATGGTAAATTGAGACCCCTCCCTCTTTATAAGGGGAATTGTAACTCCTCTCCCCTTTAAGAGGGGGGGCTTCCATACAAATTTCCTCATAACTCGAGAACTAATCAAGCAAATGGAACCAACTTTGGCATGTGAAGGTTTTCGAGGGCAAGAAAATTTTCTACGGTGAATTAGGACCCCTCCCCACTCTAAGAGGGGGGGCTCCTGTACAAATGAAATACAAATTTCCTCCTAACTCGAGAACTAATCAAGCAAATAGAACAACATTTGGCATGTGGGTGTTTTTTTTGGTGACAAGAATTTATTCTATGGTGAATTGAGACCCCTCCCCTCTTTATAAGAGGAATTATAACTCCTCTCCCCTTTAAGAGGGGGGACTTCCATACAAATTTCCTCATAACTCGAGAACTAATCAAGCAAATGCAACCAAATTTGGCATGTGAAGGTTTTCGAGAGCAAGAAAATTTTCTATGGTGAATTAGGACACCTCCCCACTTTAAGAGGAGGGGCTCCTGTACAAATGAAACACAAATTTCCTCATAACTCGAGAACTAATCAAGCGAATTGAACCAAATTTGGCATGTGTGTGTTTTTGGAGACAATTTTTTTTTCAATGATGAATTGGGACCCCTCCCCACTTTAGGAGGGGGGGTCCTATACAAACGAAATACAAATTTCCTCATAACTCGAGAACTAATCCAGCAAATGGAACCAAATTTGGCATGTAGGTGTTTTTGGAGGCAAGAATTTTTTCTGTGATGAATTAGGACCTCTTCCCACATTAGGAGGGGGGGCTCCAATACAAATGAAATACAAATTTCCCCATAACTCGAGAACTAATCAAGCAAATAGAACCAAATTCGGCATGTGGAGGTTTTTGGAGGCAAAAATATTTTCTACGGTGCATTAGGATCCTTCCACACTTCAAGAGGGGGGGCTTCTACACAAATGAAATACAAATTTCCTCATAATTCGAGAACTAATCAAGCAAATGGAACCATATTTGGCATGTGGGTGTTTTTGGAGGCAACCATTTTTCCCATGATGAATTAGGACTTCTTACCTTTTTAGGAGGGGGGGGGGCTCCCATTCAAACGAAATACAAATTTGCTCATAACTTTAGAACTAATCAAGCAAATGGAACCAAATTTGGCATGTAAGAGTTTTAGATGGCAGAATTTTTTTTCTGTGGTGTATTACGACCCCTTCCCTTTTAAGGGGGTGGGCTCCCATACAAATGAAATACAAATTTCCTTATAATTTGAGTACTAATCAAGCAAATGGAACCAAATTTAGCATGTAGGAGATTTTTGAGTCTTGAATTTATTTTATGATAGTTAGAGACCTCTCACCCCTGTGGTAGGGGGATATGGACTCTCATACAAATAAAACAGAAATTTTTGCGAAACTCAAAAACTAATCCAACTCGAGAAATTCGAGACTCTTCCATAAAACATTAATCAATAACAAGAACACAAAAACTATCTATAGTAACACTAGATCATTCAGGACGAGCCGGTCGCGAGTGTTGCCGGTGACCCGCCGTCGGAAGCGCCGCCCACTGGGGGGCTTGCAAAACTCGAGAAGTGACAAAGATCATCCGAGATTCATGATTTATGTACAACACAGGTTAATTTGTGGCAATACGAAGTTTGTCGGGTCAGCTAGTTGTTCAATAAAGTTAAGTTTTAATTTGTTTAATGTACGGGTCGTGTTTAAATACATTCATATCGGTCACCCACGAACGCGAACCGTAACAGTGGCGACGAGTACTGAAACGCGGAATTTACTCATCAGTCAAAATTCCCTCACCCACGTGGACAATTAAGCGGGTTCATCAGGACATAACCCCAAACAGCAGCAGCAACCACCGGGAGTTAATCAGCAGCAAGGCCTATTTCACAAGCAACAGTAGGTCAAAACCATCCCAAATGCACCGTTTGCCCAGTTCTTCCAGCAAATGATGCAGCAGCAGCAGATCTTCATGCAACAGCAGCAGCAGCAGCAGCTAATGCACCAGCAGCAGGAATTCTTCAGAAACGTTATGTCATCCATAACTGTCCAGGTCCCATCAAACCCGGAAATAATTCTCGATTCACTGGCGAATAACATAAAGGAATTCCACTACTGCCCGGAAGAAAACATCACGTTCACTGCCTGGTATGCTCGTTACGATGATCTTTTTGAAAAAGATGCCGCACGACTAGATGATGAAGCAAAAGTTCGTTTGCTTATGCGGAAAATGGGAACGACGGAACATGAACGATACATCAGCTTCATTCTGCCGAAAGCTCCGAAAGAATTCCCATTCACAGCGACAGTCAAACAACTGAAATCGCTATTGGGTGCTGGTGAATCTGTCATCAGTAAGCACTATCGTTGTCTTCAAATAGCGAAGCAGCCGTCGGAAGATTTCGTCACATATGCATGCCGATTAAACAAAACCTGCGTCGAATTCGAGCTCTGCAAACTTACAGAGGAGCAGTTTAAGTGTCTTATGTTTGTATGCGGGCTTAAGTCGGAGGAAGATAGTGAGGTGCGTACACGACTCCTTGTCGTGTTTAAATACATTCATATCGGTCACCCACGAACGCGAACCGTAACAGAGCGTGTACAAAAACATTTCATCAGACGTATCTGTCGTACACTGTAATGGAGAAATCCTGAGAGTTTGCCATCATATGAAGACCTCTGCTTGCTAATTGGAATCAAACCCCTCGAACAGCGACGAAGGCATATCATGTCTCAAATGGCCCACAAAATTCTAACCGGTGGCTACGACTGTCCTAATATCCTCGCTATGTTACAAATGCATGGTCCTTTGCGCCCGCAACGCCATCAACATCTTCTACGCTTAAACGTTTATCGTACGAATTACGGCCAACATGAACCCATCCATCGTCTGGAAGTGGCTTACAATCAAAGTGATATTACTTTTAACTTTTAATATTTGTATAGATCATTACACGGGAGCTCCTAACCACATTTTTTTGACAGCACTTGGTGGTTTGTTTACATGGTATTTAAATTTTGAATTGAGTTTTCTATCTTTGTCCGGCGGAAAATGATAAAAATTTATAGTTTTTATTTAAGAGAAAGTGCCTTACATGCATTTTACAGAAACTGATGCAGTAATCCTTCACAAAATTTCAAATCGAAACTGCTGGATGTGACAAAAAACATGTAAACAAACCACCAAGTGGTGTCATTTACGGCAAAATGACGTCATCGCAAAATGATCTATACTGCTGTTTTTTGTTCATTTTAAATTATTGTAATTGTTATTCTTATCCATTTAAGTTATTGTAAAGTTGGGATTAATTGATAACTTTTATTACTTTAAAAAGATGCAGGGTTTTTGTGCCGGCTTGAAACTGTCATTTGTGCATTTCAAGGTGGCTTTTCCCTGCCATATTTCAATATTACAACCTATGTCGGATGGAATAATCAATAAATAACAAATAACAAATAAAATTTATTTGTTAATCCTGTTATTTAATAACAAATATGTGTGTGGAGAAAAGAGAGGGGGAGAGAGAGAGAGGTGAAATCTTAAACACTTGCCTTCGTTTTCCTGCGCATGCTTCTGTCTCGGTTCATTATTGAATCCCTTCGATGGGTGACCCTCCGGAAATTATCAGAGGAAAACCTAATCCAGATCCAGCATGTACTTATTCTTCTTACAAAACAGGTTTTTTGACTGATAACACGCTTATCGAATGAATTGCGTAATGAAGAGACTCAAAGCATGCGCAAATTGGATAGAAATTAAAGAAATTTGGCTAATTTTTTTTAATACGTAAAATTTCTTGTTCAATTACTTTATAGAGCACATAGCACAATGACATAAAATTTATCTTTCAAATGCTTGAAATTTCATGATAGTATAATTTATCATAAGAAAAATGCTGCGAAATTGAATATATCATCGTTTAGTAAAAAGTTTCATAAAATTGTAAAAAGTTGCAAAAATTTCACTCACAACGCTCTTCCTGGGACTCTAAGCTATCAAAAGGCATCAAAGATTGTGATGAGAAAAGGTGAGAACATAAACAAATATCACTTTAAAGTAGCAACATATTTGTGTTAATTTGCTATAATAAATACTGCTCGCTTGTCATCATTATATTCATTGAAATCTAAAGTCTATATCAACAAATAATTGTAAAATCTTTGAGTTTCAAAAGCCTTTTTACAGCTGGTCGATGGGATATATATTGCCTTAGAAATGTGAAAGGCAACATCCTTACCTACATGAGCGAAAATATATGGCCCATTTTTACTCGACAGGGTGTCGATTATCCGGTGAAAATAAAATTCCCTGACTTTTCCAGGTTTTTCCAGGTGTATTTCGAAAAAATCCAGTTGCAAAATATCTCGCTAATTTCTCTTTTCAAAGTGTTTATTAGACTAAATTGGTTGTTAACTCTTTAATTACTATTTCTTAATGAATTCATTTGTCTTTATCAATTCAAATGCATCTTTTTTGCGACGATGAAGTGAGCAACGCAGCTTCGTTCTATTATTTGAATCCAGATCTTATATTTTTATTCGATCTACTTTTAATAACGTCGGGTTTATGATTCTATGGACTCTGTGCTCCCCTGGGTGCTTCCAGTCGAGTATCAAACATATGACTGATTTGTTGGACTAAATCAAGATTTTGATGCTGAAATGGTCTATCCTCCGAAAACGAATTAATCGTAGGTTTTCACTAGTGATCGACATCAGAATAAAAATTAAAGTCCGGGTTCCGGCACAAATGGGTTAAATGCCGTAGCTTATTTTCAAAGGCTGATTTTGGTTCAGTTTGATTCGTTCTCGTTTCGGTTACAGTCTGATTTCGGTCCGGAAGTCTGGAATTATCTAGATGCAAAATTTCTTTGTATTAAAAGTTGGACTTTTCTAAATGTCATCTCCCATGACCCAATGAATAGTTGTTCTCGAAGCGTAGAATAGTGTTGTAAGAATCTTGCTACATTGGCCGTAGAGAAAACAGAAAAAGTATTGTCTCAACAATAGTGATGCACAGATTAAAAATATGTCAACATCCACTAGCCTAGCATGGACTTTTATGTCACTTTCCATGCAAAATAAACTAATTAAGCACAAAAGTTGTCCCAAAAACTTTTGTGCTAAATATCCGATCAATATCGAAGAATCCAATAAATATTGAAATATTGATAATGATCAATTAGGTGGTGAGCGGTGAGCCCTTACGAAAATCGATCAAATCGGTCCAACCGTTGATGAGAAGCGTTGTCTGGTAAAGAGCGGGTCAGTCGCACATTCATGAAATTCGAAGCTCTGTGAAATTTGTACGCAACAGATTGGTTGCACGTGAGTCAAACTCAAAATAACGTGCCATCTTTCATTTCATTTGTGCATTTGTGATGGCAATGAATAACAATGTGCCAGCTACTTGAAATAAATGCTATCCTTGCCAAGCCATAGCTTTTTCGGTATATTTTCTTCACCTGTTAAAAATCCCTGACTTCAAATGAAATTCCCTGACATTCCCTGACTTATCCAGGTTGAAACGAATTTCCCTGACATTTCCAGGTTTTCCCTGATTTTCCAGGTAATCGACACCCTGCTCGAAGTTTAACAGCTCTATGCAAGATGTAAACAAAACAAATGGTTTCAAAATTAACGTTACATTGTGTTACTGTTACATTGTGTGATAGGTATCTGGGAAGACAGCGAGGTTTAATTGGAGGAAATTGAACGAGTTTCAACTTTCCTCATTTTGGCCAGCTTTTTGGTCTAAATACTCCTCTGTGGTATGGTTTTCTGGAAAATGGTTCATTCTGGGGAATGGTTTTCTGGGAACTGGTTCATTCTGGCAAATATTAAATTTTCTGGCAAGTGGTTTTCGGGCAAATGTCATACAATCGTAAATAATCGTGCTAAATAATTGTATCGTATTCTTGGTATGTATGTTGTGTAATTTGTGATGCCAAAAACAAATATTTTTGCAGTGCCAGAATCGGAATACAGCCTGAATACGTTAATTGGGTCTCGACTGCACTTCAGCTGGTTCACTAATTGGGCCGACTGACAATTATTTGAAATTTTAAACCCAAAAGTTCAATAGAATTTTGACATTCAAGCTGGAGCATGGCTCAACTAACGAACACCCAATTAACGAACCGTATCTCCCTCACGTAATTTGTAATTTGTAATTTATTATCACTAATTTGACGAAAACCTGTCAGCTACATCGCTTTTACTCAAGTCAAGGAAAGTACATTTATAAACATTGTACCCAGCTATTAACAACATTTTCTCGTTAATATCAAACACTATTCACATATATATGTATTTTGATTTGATATCAAAAAATTTTTATGTTAAAACGGTTTGACTGCGCTACAGGTTGAGAAATCCAAATTTTTGCAAGTCGATAATCTTTCAGATCGTTTTATTCATTTTAATGATTGAATGCTACTAAGTAAGGTAAAGTTGTTTGCAAAATGTTTTGTACCTTACTGCCTTATACTGAGTTGACGGTCCAATAAACATTAGCACCACTACGGATCTCTTCTGCCTTGTCTTCTCCATCATTTTCGAAAGAAATTAATGCTTGACTTGAATAGCAAAGAATTTCAGGCAACCAATTGACGCAAAGCAGCAATTGAAACATTCCAAACTATTCTCGGATAAAAGAGTCGCTGATTTTCCTCACTTGAATTGCTGCGTTACTTCACATACACAAATATTCTTTCAGCCGTGTTTTCTTGTAAGATAAAAGTTCCGAAAAAAATCTTGCAGTACCTATTTGCGACTGCGAAAGCTAGAGCTTTTTAATCCTGTTCGCACACGAAAGTCCGTTGTCAAAACTTGCGTGGAAACAAAAGCAAAAATACTTCCTTCACTTTTTTAGCAACACAAATATTAGCAACTTTGTAGTCGCGAAAGTGGATACAATCTGACAAAAGGATAGGATTGCTGCTCACTTTTCTGTGACGTTTCACCTTCAGGACTTGTTGTCAATTTGGACTAGATTCAGTGTTTAAAAATGAACTAGGTTGAATAGAAGGGGTGGTCTTATGCTTTAGCAAAATTGTTTACTTTCAGGACATCAAACAGGACTAGGTTTGTCGCAGTCTTTAGATATCTTGTTGGAACGAGAGGACTTCATCCATCACTCTTTCTGGCATACTTCTCAAGCACAATTAGTATAAGTCTAAACGTCGTAAATAATCTTCGACCTATTGGGACGAGGGGGTTTTGTTTTTTTTTTTCTAAACATAAAGTAATCGAAATCACAGTAAACAGATGGTGTGTAGTGTGTTTAACTGTCGTCCCTGCCTGTGGAGCAAGGCGATCACAAACAAAATGTATGGGATAATTTGACCTTGAAACTACTATGCCCCCCCTACCCCTTCCTAGAAGAGATTTATGACCCCCCCCCCCCCCCCTAGAAAAATGAACCTGGCCGACCAAATAAAATTGTCAAAAAAAATGCCGAGGGCTTTACTGCCCCTCTTCGCATAACAGTCCCATGGCGATTTTTGGTGATTTTGAGTTTATTGCGAATATTAGTTTGATTTTGTCTGTACTTTAAGAAAAACTTATAAAATAGTAGGCTTTGTTCGCGAAGAATAGAAAAACAAAACCCACTTGTGTTGTCCCATTTCAAAAATATTCGCATAACAGTCACATCCATTTCTGCCCCTTATTAAATTGAAATAATGCCTCATAAATGCATTATATTCAATAAACTGACCATATTGTTTCTAGATATACTTATTTTGTATTATTAAATAGGGAATATAACAACTTTTGCACCTGTACCTGTTATTGTCATTTGCTAATAAAGTCTTATTTTTTTGGAACGCATCGTTTGCGACATATCGTTTGCGTTCATATTTGCGTATGTGCTTAAGGATTTTATTTAGTTTCAAATTAGATAATTCATTTATGGCCCTTTTAAATTATCGATATTTTTATAGTTAATCAAACATTTTCGATGATTCTGAAAATGATCAATTTGGTCACTCTTGCTCCGATAACTATAATCGTTAGATTTTTAAGAGAGACAACAGTTTTTGAAACCCTTAGGGTACCGCCAGACTAAACGCGACACGACGCAGCTAAACGTTTAAATACGCAGCACTTTTTCGCCGGAAGCAGGGTTGCGTATTTAAGCGAATGTGAGCGAAGTCGTGTCTCGTCGCTGTCACGTTTACTCTATACGGGGCCTTACTTTTCCATTTCATATTTAATTCGTTTCAGTTATTTTACTACATTTTTAGTGAAAATTATCACCAGTTTCTTAATAACTGGAACCAATTACAGGTCAGCCCAAATATTGACATATGAACATACACAGGAATGGTCCGATCTCTTTGACTCAATTTTGATTAATCGAGCATATTGATCGTAGCAAAAAGAATCATTTTTTAAACATTTAAATTTGATAGCTATTCATAGTCAATCAATATTTTATGCATTGTTAATTCATTGCCGACATATCAAATCGCAAGTTAATGGCGGTTATTATAATTTGGAAAAGGCGGTACACGTTTTGTGACGCGGTTTGCGTAAGCGGCCAATATTGCCCCTATCACCGCTATTACTTGGAATATGGTATCATGTGAACTGAGGGGGTGGGGGTAGAGGGGAGTTGAGTTGGACGTAACTATCTTTTAGTCTTCAGTTTAGTTCTCTTTAATAAAAGCAGCAAGTAAATCTCGAAAATCATACCATACATTATCGACAGTGTGCCGGTTATGCGAAGATTTTGCTGATTCAATCGAAAATTATTCGCATGTCAGTCCCTTTGCTATTTTGTTAAGATAAACTGATGATAATTGAAAATCTGTAACTAATTTTTGTTTAAAACATTTGAACGTGTT
Source organism: Sabethes cyaneus (assembly GCF_943734655.1). Classification (NCBI taxonomy): domain Eukaryota; kingdom Metazoa; phylum Arthropoda; class Insecta; order Diptera; family Culicidae; genus Sabethes; species Sabethes cyaneus. The sequence goes on from NC_071355.1 coordinate 114,059,061, forward strand.
CATTTTAACAAATTTATAGTAAAGGTTCGCTTGAAAATAACCTGTGGGAGCGTAATTAAGTAAAACTGACGAAAAACTTCAATCGCCGTTTTCTACGCTTGCTATTTTTCGCCATGGGACTGTTATGCGAAGAGCGGCAGTTTAGCCCCCCTAGAAATGAGCGCTAGTTCCGGCTTTCTGGTGAATGGTGCATTCTGGGAAATAGTTTTCTGGGGAAAGGGTCATTCTGGGGTATGGAATTCTGGGAAATGGGTTTCTGGGGAATGGTATACAATCGTCAAAAGTTATTTAATAAAAAATGATGAAATTAAACTTTGATATGAATGAAATAGAATGGCATTACAGAAAATTATTCATAACTTATAAACCAAAACTTAACAGGTTATGTATACATGTTCAGTATTAACTTTTTGACTTACGACTTACTTTCACTTGTACTTATTCAAACCGAATTTCACAAAAAAATAGTGTAACAAATTTTAAAAGAGCTCCGACTTTTTTCAAATTTTGTAAACTTATTCATTTTTACACCGGTATTTTTTCAATTGGCGTTTGAGATGCCTCTTTCTGAGATAGGCTGGGCCCAAATATCGTCGTTTTGCCACACTTTTTTCAAATCATATCTTTTGAAAGGCTGAACCAATTTTCATAATATTGATACCAAATAAACAATATTTTCTTTAAAATCACTAACTGTCAGTAGACTTGATATCAGACGACTAGCACAGCGTTGACTAACAGTTGAATTATGTTTTACAGGCGTGTCGATTTCTATCTCAAATAACAAATTAAATGGTACATATAACAAAGATTCCTTTCACCACCAGGTGGATTAAATCGGGTTTTTATTAAGATTTTTGAATCGATGCCCCTTTTTGCGACAAGTGTTTAATTAACATATTTTTTACGATGTCTATCAGGACTAATCCTGTTTTTCCACGGTATTTTTTCACGCCACGTATCCCGCTTATAAGTGTATTATTGTTGTTGCAGTTGAAAACCGTAATAATCGACGTGCGACATTCGGTTTTATTCTTGTTCTGTGTGTCGTCACTACGTCGCACAGAACAAGAATAAAACTGAATGTTGCGAGTCGTTTATTACGGTTTTCAAATGCAACAACAATACAACATGGAAATTTAAGAAAGCAAATATTACCTGTAATGTGCTGAAGTTGATGTTCTGAAAAACTTGTTGAATTTCCTGCTCTGATAGCGCCTTGTGTGCATGTTCCATTGAGCTTTTTTGGTTTGGTAAAATAATGGAAATCACATACACTTCAATTAGAGCAGGTAAAACAGGATGCAATGGCGTTATAGACGTACATATTTGTTTGAAAATCCAATTTTTTATAGGCACTTTATGTTTGGAAAAAGCGCGTGATTTGAGCAACTGATGGATACAGTGTACAGGTAAATAACCTGGTATTGTAGCATTTAAATTTATTGTTACAGGCACTCTAATGGCGTGAGCAGCTACCACTTGCTCTGTAAATATTTCCTGCGTGAAAATTTGCCGCATACGACTGATAGTGTTTGGACGCAAAGGAAACTTCATCCCCAGAGTGGAACATGCTAATTCACATATGTGAGTTAACTGATTACTATGAAAATGAATAGCCATAAGCAGAAGCATTTCACCAAAAGACGACGACGCCTCGCCAGCATTCTCAAAGTATGCTTCCTCTTTAATGAGCCACTGAATCCAATCAATTATTTTTATATCTACACCTTGGTTGGCTAGCAGTGAAGGGCATGCAATTAGCATGCACAAACCAAGAGATACAAAGCGAATACCGGAAGGTGTTGGGGGAGGTTTTGACGTGATGAGTTGAATTAAATAAAAAATCTCTTCGTCCGTAAACTTGATGCCAGAAATTCCACGCAACGCACAATATAGCCTCAACATAGCTGCCGATTGCACCACATGTTTTTCTTGCAATTGACAATTTTGAGATAAAATTACAATATTTTGTAACTGCTTCAGAAGTTCATCTCTCAGCAGATGTAATACATCTCCTTTTCTTTTTTGGCTTGATCGTACGTATAACGCAAAATAAGCACGAATATTTTGATCGTTTCCTAATAATAAACCTGAAATAAAAGCAACCTGAAAATAAATAGATATGAGTTTTATATTTAGGCATGCTTTGGTTGTAGTATTACTAAGTTTTCAGTGTCCTTTAGGCTTAATTTTAACATTAACGACGGCATTTTGGTATGCTCAACACAAATTGTTCTCGTTGTCAGTGCTTGTCCTGGATTCATATCGCAAAGCTCATATAATGCTGTAAGTCTTAATTTTCCGTCTGGATTATCTTCGTCTCCATTAGTTATCAGTGCAGTTACGACCTCACGAAAGCAATCTGGCATATTAGCAATAACCCAGCAAATGATTTTACTTCCATTATTAACGTACAGAAGAGTTTCGACAACT